>NW_027675640.1:80000-82500 GCF_965601325.2 Salmo salar | reverse complement strand
GTGTGTGTGTGTGTGTGTGTGTGTGTGTGTGTTGTGTGTGTGTGTGTTGTTTGTGTGTGTGTGTGTTGTCGGTGTGTGTGTGTGTGTGTTGTCGGTGTGTGTGTGTGTGTGTGTGTGTGTGTGTGTGTGTGTGTGTGTGTGTGTGTGTGTGTGTGTTGTCGGTGTGTGTGTGTGTGTTGCCGGTGTGTGTGTGTGTGTTGTCGGTGTGTGTGTGTGTTGTTGGTGTGTGTGTGTGTTGTCGGTGTGTGTGTGTGTGTGTTGTCGGTGTGTGTGTGTGTTGTGTGTGTGTGTGTTGTGTGTGTGTGTGTTGTCTGAGTGTGTGTGTGTGTGTGTGTGTGTGTTGTCGGTGTGTGTGTGTTGTCGGTGTGTGTGTGTGTGTGTGTTGTCGGTGTGTGTGTGTGTGTGTGTGTGTGTTGTCGGTGTGTGTGTGTGTGTGTTGTCGGTGTGTGTGTGTGTGTGTTGTCAGTGTGTGTGTGTGTGTGTGTTGTCGGTGTGTGTGTGTGTGTGTTGTCGGTGTGTGTGTGTGTGTGTGTTGTCGGTGTGTGTGTGTTGTGGGTGTGTGTGTGTGTTGTCGGTGTGTGTGTGTGTGTTGCTGGTGTTTGTGTGTGTGTGTGTTGTCGATGTGTGTGAGTGTGTTTTGTCGGTGTGTGTGTGTGTGTGTGTGTGTGTGTGTGTTGTCGGTGTGTGTGTGTGTGTGTTGTCGGTGTGTGTGTGTGTGTTGTGTGTGTGTGTGTGTGTTGTCGGTGTGTGTGTGTGTGTTGTCGGTGTGTGTGTGTGTGTGTGTTGTCGGTGTGTGTGTGTGTGTGTGTGTTGTCGGTGTGTGTGTGTGTGTGTTGTGTGTGTGTGTTGTTTGTGTGTGTGTGTGTTGTCGGTGTGTGTGTGTGTGTGTTGTCGGTGTGTGTGTGTGTGTGTGTGTGTGTGTGTGTGTGTGTGTGTGTGTGTGTGTTGCCGGTGTGTGTGTGTGTGTTGTCGGTGTGTGTGTGTGTGTTGTCGGTGTGTGTGTGTGTGTGTTGTCGGTGTGTGTGTGTGTGTGTGTGTGTGTGTGTTGTCGGTGTGTGTGTGTGTGTTGTCGGTGTGTGTGTGTGTGTTGTCGGTGTGTGTGTGTGTTTATGTGTTGTCGGTGTGTGTGTGTGTGTGTTGTCGGTGTGTGTGTGTGTTTATGTGTTGTCGGTGTGTGTGTGTGTGTTGTCGGTGTGTGTGTGTGTGTTGTCGGTGTGTGTGTGTTGTCGGTGTGTGTGTGTGTTGTCGGTGTGTGTGTGTGTTGTCGGTGTGTGTGTGTGTGTGTGTGTGTTGTCGGTGTGTGTGTGTGTTGTCGGTGTGTGTGTGTGTTGTCGGTGTGTGTGTGTGTGTGTGTGTTGTCGGTGTGTGTGTGTGTGTGTTGTCAGTGTGTGTGTGTGTGTGTTGTCGGTGTGTGTGTGTTTATGTGTTGTCGGTGTGTGTGTGTGTGTGTTGTCGGTGTGTGTGTGTGTGTTGTCGGTGTGTGTGTGTGTTGTCGGTGTGTGTGTGTGTGTTGTCGGTGTGTGTGTGTTGTCGGTGTGTGTGTGTGTGTGTTGTCGGTGTGTGTGTGTGTGTGTTGTCGGTGTGTGTGTGTGTGTGTTGTCGGTGTGTGTGTGTGTGTGTTGTCGGTGTGTGTGTGTGTGTGTGTGTTGTCGGTGTGTGTGTGTGTGTTGTGTGTGTGTGTGTGTGTTTGTGTGTGTGTGTGTTGTCGGTGTGTGTGTGTGTGTGTGTGTGTGTGTGTGTGTGTGTGTGTGTGTGTGTGTGTGTGTGTGTGTGTGTGTGTGTGTGTGTGTGTTGTCGGTGTGTGTGTGTGTGTGTGTTGTCGGTGTGTGTGTGTGTGTTGTCGGTGTGTGTGTGTGTGTGTTGTCGGTGTGTTGTCGGTGTGTGTGTGTGTGTTGTCGGTGTGTGTGTGTGTGTTGTCGGTGTGTGTGTGTGTGTTGTCGGTGTGTGTGTGTGTTGTCGGTGTGTGTGTGTGTGTTGTCGGTGTGTGTGTGTGTGTGTTGTCGGTGTGTGTGTGTGTGTGTGTGTTGTGGTGTGTGTGTGTGTGTGTTGTGTGTGTGTGTGTTGTGTGTGTGTGTGTGTTGTCGGTGTGTGTGTGTGTGTCTGTTGTCGGTGTGTGTGTGTGTGTTGTCGGTGTGTGTGTTGTCGGTGTGTGTGTGTGTGTTGTCGGTGTGTGTGTGTGTGTGTTGTCGGTGTGTGTGTGTGTGTGTTGTGTGTGTGTGTTGTCGGTGTGTGTGTGTGTGTGTTGTCGGTGTGTGTGTGTGTTGTCGGTGTGTGTGTGTGTGTGTGTGTGTGTGTGTGTGTGTTGTCGGTGTGTGTGTGTGTGTGTTGTCGGTGTGTGTGTGTGTGTCTGTTGTCGGTGTGTGTGTGTGTGTTGTCGGTGTGTGTGTGTGTGTGTTGTCGGTGTGTGTGTGTGTGTCGGTGTGTGTGTGTGTGTGTTGTCGGTGTGTGTGTGTGTGTTGTCGGTGTGTGTGTGTGTTGTCGGTGTGTGTGTGTGTTGTCG
>NW_027675640.1:37500-72500 GCF_965601325.2 Salmo salar | reverse complement strand
TGTTGTCGGTGTGTGTGTGTGTTGTGTGTGTGTGTGTTGTGTGTGTGTGTGTTGTCTGAGTGTGTGTGTGTGTGTGTTTGTTGTCTGTGTGTGTGTGTTGTCGGTGTGTGTGTGTGTGTGTGTTGTCGGTGTGTGTGTGTGTGTGTTGTCGGTGTGTGTGTGTGTGTGTGTGTGTGTGTGTGTGTGTGTTGTCGGTGTGTGTGTGTGTGTGTGTTGTCGGTGTGTGTGTGTGTGTGTGTTGCCGGTGTGTGTGTGTGTGTTGTCGGTGTGTGTGTGTGTTGTTGGTGTGTGTGTGTTGTCGGTGTGTGTGTGTGTGTTGTCGGTGTGTGTGTGTGTGTTGTGTGTGTGTGTGTTGTGTGTGTGTGTGTTGTCTGAGTGTGTGTGTGTGTGTGTGTGTTGTCGGTGTGTGTGTGTTGTCGGTGTGTGTGTGTGTGTGTGTTGTCGGTGTGTGTGTGTGTGTGTGTGTGTTGTCGGTGTGTGTGTGTGTGTGTTGTCGGTGTGTGTGTGTGTGTGTTGTCAGTGTGTGTGTGTGTGTGTTGTCGGTGTGTGTGTGTGTGTTGTGTGTGTGTGTGTTGTCGGTGTGTGTGTGTGTGTTGTCGGTGTGTGTGTGTGTGTGTTGTCGGTGTGTGTGTGTGTGTGTTGTGTGTGTGTGTTGTTTGTGTGTGTGTGTGTTGTCGGTGTGTGTGTGTGTGTGTTGTCGGTGTGTGTGTGTGTGTGTGTGTTGTGTGTGTGTGTGTGTGTGTTGCCGGTGTGTGTGTGTGTGTTGTCGGTGTGTGTGTGTGTGTGTGTGTGTGTTGTCGGTGTGTGTGTGTGTGTTGTCGGTGTGTGTGTGTGTTTATGTGTTGTCGGTGTGTGTGTGTGTGTGTTGTCGGTGTGTGTGTGTGTTTATGTGTTGTCGGTGTGTGTGTGTGTGTTGTCGGTGTGTGTGTGTGTGTTGTCGGTGTGTGTGTGTGTGTTGTCGGTGTGTGTGTGTGTTGTCGGTGTGTGTGTGTGTTGTCGGTGTGTGTGTGTGTGTGTGTGTTGTCGGTGTGTGTGTGTGTGTTGTCGGTGTGTGTGTGTGTTGTCGGTGTGTGTGTGTGTGTGTTGTCGGTGTGTGTGTGTGTTGTCAGTGTGTGTGTGTGTGTGTTGTCGGTGTGTGTGTGTTTATGTGTTGTCGGTGTGTGTGTGGGTGTGTTGTCGGTGTGTGTGTGTGTGTTGTCGGTGTGTGTGTGTGTTGTCGGTGTGTGTGTGTGTGTTGTCGGTGTGTGTGTGTGTTGTCGGTGTGTGTGTGTGTGTGTTGTCGGTGTGTGTGTGTGTGTGTTGTCGGTGTGTGTGTGTGTGTGTTGTCGGTGTGTGTGTGTGTGTGTGTGTGTGTTGTCGGTGTGTGTGTGTGTGTTGTCGGTGTGTGTGTGTGTTTATGTGTTGTCGGTGTGTGTGTGTGTGTTGTCGGTGTGTGTGTGTGTTTATGTGTTGTCGGTGTGTGTGTGTGTGTTGTCGGTGTGTGTGTGTGTGTTGTCGGTGTGTGTGTGTGTGTTGTCGGTGTGTGTGTGTGTTGTCGGTGTGTGTGTGTGTTGTCGGTGTGTGTGTGTGTGTGTGTGTTGTCGGTGTGTGTGTGTGTGTTGTCGGTGTGTGTGTGTGTTGTCGGTGTGTGTGTGTGTGTGTTGTCGGTGTGTGTGTGTGTTGTCAGTGTGTGTGTGTGTGTGTTGTCGGTGTGTGTGTGTTTATGTGTTGTCGGTGTGTGTGTGGGTGTGTTGTCGGTGTGTGTGTGTGTGTTGTCGGTGTGTGTGTGTGTTGTCGGTGTGTGTGTGTGTGTTGTCGGTGTGTGTGTGTGTTGTCGGTGTGTGTGTGTGTGTGTTGTCGGTGTGTGTGTGTGTGTGTTGTCGGAGTGTGTGTGTGTGTGTTGTCGGTGTGTGTGTGTGTTGTCGGTGTGTGTGTGTGTGTGTGTTGTCGGTGTGTGTGTGTGTGTGTTGTCGGTGTGTGTGTGTGTGTTGTGTGTGTGTGTGTTGTTTGTGTGTGTGTGTGTTGTCGGTGTGTGTGTGTGTGTGTTGTCGGTGTGTGTGTGTGTGTGTGTGTGTGTGTGTGTGTGTGTGTGTGTGTGTGTGTGTGTGTGTGTGTGTGTGTGTGTGTGTTGTCGGTGTGTGTGTGTGTGTTGTCGGTGTGTGTGTGTGTGTGTTGTCAGTGTGTGTGTGTGTGTGTTGTCGGTGTGTGTGTGTGTGTTGTGTGTGTGTGTGTGTTGTCGGTGTGTGTGTGTGTGTTGTCGGTGTGTGTGTGTGTGTGTTGTCGGTGTGTGTGTGTGTGTGTTGTCGGTGTGTGTGTGTGTTGTGTGTGTGTGTGTTGTGTGTGTGTGTGTTGTCTGAGTGTGTGTGTGTGTGTGTTTGTTGTCTGTGTGTGTGTGTTGTCGGTGTGTGTGTGTGTGTGTGTTGTCGGTGTGTGTGTGTGTGTGTTGTCGGTGTGTGTGTGTGTGTGTGTGTGTGTGTGTGTTGTCGGTGTGTGTGTGTGTGTGTGTGTTGTCGGTGTGTGTGTGTGTGTGTTGCCGGTGTGTGTGTGTGTGTTGTCGGTGTGTGTGTGTGTTGTTGGTGTGTGTGTGTTGTCGGTGTGTGTGTGTGTGTTGTCGGTGTGTGTGTGTGTGTTGTGTGTGTGTGTGTTGTGTGTGTGTGTGTTGTCTGAGTGTGTGTGTGTGTGTGTGTGTTGTCGGTGTGTGTGTGTTGTCGGTGTGTGTGTGTGTGTGTGTTGTCGGTGTGTGTGTGTGTGTGTGTGTGTTGTCGGTGTGTGTGTGTGTGTGTTGTCGGTGTGTGTGTGTGTGTGTTGTCAGTGTGTGTGTGTGTGTGTTGTCGGTGTGTGTGTGTGTGTTGTGTGTGTGTGTGTTGTCGGTGTGTGTGTGTGTGTTGTCGGTGTGTGTGTGTGTGTGTTGTCGGTGTGTGTGTGTGTGTGTTGTGTGTGTGTGTTGTTTGTGTGTGTGTGTGTTGTCGGTGTGTGTGTGTGTGTGTTGTCGGTGTGTGTGTGTGTGTGTGTGTGTGTGTGTGTGTGTGTGTGTTGCCGGTGTGTGTGTGTGTGTTGTCGGTGTGTGTGTGTGTGTGTTGTCGGTGTGTGTGTGTGTGTGTTGTCGGTGTGTGTGTGTGTGTGTGTGTTGTCGGTGTGTGTGTGTGTGTTGTCGGTGTGTGTGTGTGTTTATGTGTTGTCGGTGTGTGTGTGTGTGTGTTGTCGGTGTGTGTGTGTGTTTATGTGTTGTCGGTGTGTGTGTGTGTGTTGTCGGTGTGTGTGTGTGTGTTGTCGGTGTGTGTGTGTGTGTTGTCGGTGTGTGTGTGTGTTGTCGGTGTGTGTGTGTGTTGTCGGTGTGTGTGTGTGTGTGTGTGTTGTCGGTGTGTGTGTGTGTGTTGTCGGTGTGTGTGTGTGTTGTCGGTGTGTGTGTGTGTGTGTTGTCGGTGTGTGTGTGTGTTGTCAGTGTGTGTGTGTGTGTGTTGTCGGTGTGTGTGTGTTTATGTGTTGTCGGTGTGTGTGTGGGTGTGTTGTCGGTGTGTGTGTGTGTGTTGTCGGTGTGTGTGTGTGTTGTCGGTGTGTGTGTGTGTGTTGTCGGTGTGTGTGTGTTGTCGGTGTGTGTGTGTGTGTGTTGTCGGTGTGTGTGTGTGTGTGTTGTCGGAGTGTGTGTGTGTGTGTTGTCGGTGTGTGTGTGTGTGTGTTGTCGGTGTGTGTGTGTGTGTGTGTTGTCGGTGTGTGTGTGTGTGTGTTGTCGGTGTGTGTGTGTGTGTTGTGTGTGTGTGTGTTGTTTGTGTGTGTGTGTGTTGTCGGTGTGTGTGTGTGTGTGTTGTCGGTGTGTGTGTGTGTGTGTGTGTGTGTGTGTGTGTGTGTGTGTGTGTGTGTGTGTGTGTGTGTGTGTGTGTGTTGTCGGTGTGTGTGTGTGTGTTGTCGGTGTGTGTGTGTGTGTGTTGTCAGTGTGTGTGTGTGTGTGTTGTCGGTGTGTGTGTGTGTGTTGTGTGTGTGTGTGTTGTCGGTGTGTGTGTGTGTGTTGTCGGTGTGTGTGTGTGTGTGTTGTCGGTGTGTGTGTGTGTGTGTGTGTTGTCGGTGTGTGTGTGTGTGTGTTGTGTGTGTGTGTTGTTTGTGTGTGTGTGTGTTGTCGGTGTGTGTGTGTGTGTGTTGTCGGTGTGTGTGTGTGTGTTGTGTGTGTGTGTGTTGTCGGTGTGTGTGTGTGTGTTGTCGGTGTGTGTGTGTGTGTGTTGTCGGTGTGTGTGTGTGTGTGTGTGTTGTCGGTGTGTGTGTGTGTGTGTTGTGTGTGTGTGTTGTTTGTGTGTGTGTGTGTTGTCGGTGTGTGTGTGTGTTGTCGGTGTGTGTGTGTGTGTTGTCGGTGTGTGTGTGTGTGTTGTCGGTGTGTGTGTGTGTTGTCGGTGTGTGTGTGTGTTGTCGGTGTGTGTGTGTGTGTGTGTGTTGTCGGTGTGTGTGTGTGTGTTGTCGGTGTGTGTGTGTGTTGTCGGTGTGTGTGTGTGTGTGTTGTCGGTGTGTGTGTGTGTTGTCAGTGTGTGTGTGTGTGTGTTGTCGGTGTGTGTGTGTTTATGTGTTGTCGGTGTGTGTGTGGGTGTGTTGTCGGTGTGTGTGTGTGTGTTGTCGGTGTGTGTGTGTGTTGTCGGTGTGTGTGTGTGTGTTGTCGGTGTGTGTGTGTTGTCGGTGTGTGTGTGTGTGTGTTGTCGGTGTGTGTGTGTGTGTGTTGTCGGAGTGTGTGTGTGTGTGTTGTCGGTGTGTGTGTGTGTGTGTTGTCGGTGTGTGTGTGTGTGTGTGTTGTCGGTGTGTGTGTGTGTGTGTTGTCGGTGTGTGTGTGTGTGTTGTGTGTGTGTGTGTTGTTTGTGTGTGTGTGTGTTGTCGGTGTGTGTGTGTGTGTGTGTGTTGTCGGTGTGTGTGTGTGTGTGTGTGTGTGTGTGTGTGTGTGTGTGTGTGTGTGTGTGTGTGTGTGTGTGTGTGTGTGTGTGTGTGTGTGTGTGTGGTGTGTGTGTGTGTGTTGTCGGTGTGTGTGTGTGTGTGTGTTGTCGGTGTGTGTGTGTGTGTTGTCGGTGTGTGTGTGTGTGTGTTGTCGGTGTGTTGTCGGTGTGTGTGTGTGTGTTGTCGGTGTGTGTGTGTGTGTTGTCGGTATGTGTGTGTGTGTGTTGTCGGTGTGTGTGTGTGTTGTCGGTGTGTGTGTGTGTGTGTTGTCGGTGTGTGTGTGTGTGTGTTGTCGGTGTGTGTGTGTGTGTGTTGTTGGTGTGTGTGTGTGTGTGTTGTGTGTGTGTGTGTTGTTTGTGTGTGTGTGTGTTGTCGGTGTGTGTGTGTGTGTCTGTTGTCGGTGTGTGTGTGTGTGTTGTCGGTGTGTGTGTGTGTGTGTTGTCGGTGTGTGTGTGTGTGTTGTCGGTGTGTGTGTGTGTGTGTTGTCGGTGTGTGTGTGTGTTGTCGCTGTGTGTGTGTGTGTGTGTGTGTGTGTTGTCGGTGTGTGTGTGTGTGTGTTGTCGGTGTGTGTGTGTGTGTGTTGTCAGTGTGTGTGTGTGTGTGTGTGTTGTCGGTGTGTGTGTGTGTGTGTGTTGTCGGTGTGTGTGTGTGTGTGTTGTCTGTGTGTGTGTGTGTGTGTTGTCGGTGTGTGTGTGTTTATGTGTTGTCGGTGTGTGTGTGTGTGTGTTGTCGGTGTGTGTGTGTGTGTGTGTGTGTGTGTGTGTGTGGTGTGTGTGTGTTGTCGGTGTGTGTGTGTGTGTGTTGTCGGTGTGTGTGTGTGTGTTGTCGGTGTGTGTGTGTGTTTATGTGTTGTCGGTGTGTGTGTGTGTGTGTTGTCAGTGTGTGTGTGTGTTTATGTGTTGTCGGTGTGTGTGTGTGTGTGTTGTCGGTGTGTGTGTGTGTTTATGTGTTGTCGGTGTGTGTGTGTGTGTTGTCGGTGTGTGTGTGTGTGTTGTCGGTGTGTGTGTGTGTGTTGTCGGTGTGTGTGTGTGTTGTCGGTGTGTGTGTGTGTTGTTGGTGTGTGTGTGTGTGTGTGTGTGTTGTCGGTGTGTGTGTGTGTGTTGTCGGTGTGTGTGTGTGTTGTCGGTGTGTGTGTGTGTGTGTGTGTTGTCGGTGTGTGTGTGTGTTGTCAGTGTGTGTGTGTGTGTGTTGTCGGTGTGTGTGTGTTTATGTGTTGTCGGTGTGTGTGTGTGTGTGTTGTCGGTGTGTGTGTGTGTGTTGTCGGTGTGTGTGTGTGTTGTCGGTGTGTGTTTGTGTGTTGTCGGTGTGTGTGTGTTGTCGGTGTGTGTGTGTGTGTGTGTTGTCGGTGTGTGTGTGTGTGTGTTGTCGGAGTGTGTGTGTGTGTGTTGTCGGTGTGTGTGTGTGTGTGTTGTCGGTGTGTGTGTGTGTGTGTTGTCGGTGTGTGTGTGTGTGTGTGTGTGTGTTGTCGGTGTGTGTGTGTGTCTTGTGTGTGTGTGTGTTGTTTGTGTGTGTGTGTGTTGTCGGTGTGTGTGTGTGTGTGTTGTCGGTGTGTGTGTGTGTGTGTGTGTGTGTGTGTGTGTGTGTGTGTGTGTGTGTGTGTGTGTGTGTGTGTTGTCGGTGTGTGTGTGTGTGTGTGTTGTCGGTGTGTGTGTGTTGTCGGTGTGTGTGTGTGTGTGTTGTCGGTGTGTTGTCGGTGTGTGTGTGTGTGTTGTCGGTGTGTGTGTGTGTGTTGTCGGTATGTGTGTGTGTGTGTTGTCGGTGTGTGTGTGTGTTGTCGGTGTGTGTGTGTGTTGTCGGTGTGTGTGTGTGTGTGTTGTCGGTGTGTGTGTGTGTGTGTGTGTTGTTGGTGTGTGTGTGTGTGTGTTGTGTGTGTGTGTGTTGTTTGTGTGTGTGTGTGTTGTCGGTGTGTGTGTGTGTGTCTGTTGTCGGTGTGTGTGTGTGTGTGGTCGGTGTGTGTGTGTGTGTGTTGTCGGTGTGTGTGTGTGTGTTGTCGGTGTGTGTGTGTGTGTGTTGTCGGTGTGTGTGTGTGTGTGTTGTGTGTGTGTGTGTTGTCGGTGTGTGTGTGTGTGTGTTGTCGGTGTGTGTGTGTGTTGTCGGTGTGTGTGTGTGTGTGTGTGGTGTGTGTGTGTGTGTTGTCGGTGTGTGTGTGTGTGTGTTGTCGGTGTGTGTGTGTGTGTGTTGTCAGTGTGTGTGTGTGTGTGTGTTGTCGGTGTGTGTGTGTGTGTGTTGTCGGTGTGTGTGTGTGTGTGTTGTCTGTGTGTGTGTGTGTTGTCGGTGTGTGTGTGTTTATGTGTTGTCGGTGTGTGTGTGTGTGTGTTGTCGGTGTGTGTGTGTGTGTTGTCGGTGTGTGTGTGTGTGTGTTGTCGGTGTGTGTGTGTGTTGTCGGTGTGTGTGTGTGTGTTGTGTGTGTGTGTGTGTGTTGTCGGTGTGTGTGTGTGTTGTCGGTGTGTATGTGTGTGTGTGTTGTCGGTGTGTGTGTGTGTGTGTGTGTTGTCGGTGTGTGTGTGTGTGTTGTCAGTGTGTGTGTGTGTGTGTTGTCGGTGTGTGTGTGTGTTGTCAGTGTGTGTGTGTGTGTGTTGTCGGTGTGTGTGTGTTTATGTGTTGTCGGTGTGTGTGTGTGTGTGTTGTCGGTGTGTGTGTGTGTGTTGTCGGTGTGTGTGTGTGTTGTCGGTGTGTGTTTGTGTGTTGTCGGTGTGTGTGTGTTGTCGTGTGTGTGTGTGTGTGTGTTGTCGGTGTGTGTGTGTGTGTGTTGTCGGAGTGTGTGTGTGTGTGTTGTCGGTGTGTGTGTGTGTGTGTTGTCGGTGTGTGTGTGTGTGTGTTGTCGGTGTGTGTGTGTGTGTTGTCGGTGTGTGTGTGTGTGTTGTGTGTGTGTGTGTTGTTTGTGTGTGTGTGTGTTGTCGGTGTGTGTGTGTGTGTGTTGTCGGTGTGTGTGTGTGTGTGTGTGTGTGTGTGTGTGTGTGTGTGTGTGTGTGTGTGTGTGTGTGTGTGTCGGTGTGTGTGTGTGTGTGTGTGTTGTCGGTGTGTGTGTGTGTGTTGTCGGTGTGTGTGTGTGTGTGTTGTCGGTGTGTTGTCGGTGTGTGTGTGTGTGTTGTCGGTGTGTGTGTGTGTGTTGTCGTTATGTGTGTGTGTGTGTTGTCGGTGTGTGTGTGTGTTGTCGGTGTGTGTGTGTGTTGTCGGTGTGTGTGTGTGTGTGTTGTCGGTGTGTGTGTGTGTGTGTGTGTTGTTGGTGTGTGTGTGTGTGTGTTGTGTGTGTGTGTGTTGTTTGTGTGTGTGTGTGTTGTCGGTGTGTGTGTGTGTGTCTGTTGTCGGTGTGTGTGTGTGTGTGGTCGGTGTGTGTGTGTGTGTGTTGTCGGTGTGTGTGTGTGTGTTGTCGGTGTGTGTGTGTGTGTGTTGTCGGTGTGTGTGTGTGTGTGTTGTGTGTGTGTGTGTTGTCGGTGTGTGTGTGTGTGTGTTGTCGGTGTGTGTGTGTGTTGTCGGTGTGTGTGTGTGTGTGTGTGGTGTGTGTGTGTGTGTGTTGTCGGTGTGTGTGTGTGTGTGTTGTCTGTGTGTGTGTGTGTTGTCGGTGTGTGTGTGTTTATGTGTTGTCGGTGTGTGTGTGTGTGTGTTGTCGGTGTGTGTGTGTGTTGTCGGTGTGTGTGTGTGTGTGGTGTGTGTGTGTGTGTTGTCGGTGTGTGTGTGTGTTGTCGGTGTGTATGTGTGTGTGTGTTGTCGGTGTGTGTGTGTGTGTGTTGTCGGTGTGTGTGTGTGTGTTGTCAGTGTGTGTGTGTGTGTGTTGTCGGTGTGTGTGTGTGTGTGTTGTCGGTGTGTGTGTGTGTTGTCGGTGTGTGTGTGTTGTCGGTGTGTGTGTGTGTGTGTTGTCGGTGTGTGTGTGTGTTGTGTGTGTGTGTGTTGTCGGTGTGTGTGTTGTCTGAGTGTGTGTGTGTGTGTGTGTGTTGTCGGTGTGTGTGTTGTCGGTGTGTGTGTGTGTGTGTGTTGTCGGTGTGTGTGTGTGTGTGTGTGTGTTGTCGGTGTGTGTGTGTGTGTGTTGTCGGTGTGTGTGTGTGTGTGTTGTCGGTGTGTGTGTGTGTGTGTTGTCGGAGTGTGTGTGTGTGTGTTGTCGGTGTGTGTGTGTGTGTGTTGTCGGTGTGTGTGTGTGTGTGTTGTCGGTGTGTGTGTGTGTGTGTGTGTTGTCGGTGTGTGTGTGTGTGTTGTGTGTGTGTGTGTTGTTTGTGTGTGTGTGTGTTGTCGGTGTGTGTGTGTGTGTGTTGTCGGTGTGTGTGTGTGTGTGTGTGTGTGTGTGTGTGTGTGTGTGTGTGTGTGTGTGTGTGTGTGTGTGTGTGTGGTGTGTGTGTGTCGGTGTGTGTGTGTGTGTGTGTTGTCGGTGTGTGTGTGTGTGTTGTCGGTGTGTGTGTGTGTGTGTTGTCGGTGTGTTGTCGGTGTGTGTGTGTGTGTTGTCGGTGTGTGTGTGTGTGTGTGTCGGTATGTGTGTGTGTGTGTTGTCGGTGTGTGTGTGTGTTGTCGGTGTGTGTGTGTGTGTGTTGTCGGTGTGTGTGTGTGTGTGTTGTCGGTGTGTGTGTGTGTGTGTGTGTTGTTGGTGTGTGTGTGTGTGTGTTGTGTGTGTGTGTGTTGTTTGTGTGTGTGTGTGTTGTCGGTGTGTGTGTGTGTGTCTGTTGTCGGTGTGTGTGTGTGTTGTGTGTGTGTGTGTTGTGTGTGTGTGTGTTGTCTGAGTGTGTGTGTGTGTGTGTGTGTTGTCGGTGTGTGTGTGTTGTCGGTGTGTGTGTGTGTGTGTGTTGTCGGTGTGTGTGTGTGTGTGTGTGTGTTGTCGGTGTGTGTGTGTGTGTGTTGTCGGTGTGTGTGTGTGTGTGTTGTCAGTGTGTGTGTGTGTGTGTGTTGTCGGTGTGTGTGTGTGTGTGTTGTCGGTTTGTGTGTGTGTGTGTGTTGTCGGTGTGTGTGTGTTGTGGGTGTGTGTGTGTGTGTTGTCGGTGTGTGTGTGTGTGTTGCTGGTGTTTGTGTGTGTGTGTGTTGTCGATGTGTGTGAGTGTGTTTTGTCGGTGTGTGTGTGTGTGTGTGTGTGTGTTGTCGGTGTGTGTGTGTGTGTGTTGTCGGTGTGTGTGTGTGTGTTGTGTGTGTGTGTGTTGTCGGTGTGTGTGTGTGTGTTGTCGGTGTGTGTGTGTGTGTGTTGTCGGTGTGTGTGTGTGTGTGTGTGTTGTCGGTGTGTGTGTGTGTGTGTTGTGTGTGTGTGTTGTTTGTGTGTGTGTGTGTTGTCGGTGTGTGTGTGTGTTGTCGGTGTGTGTGTGTGTGTTGTGTGTGTGTGTGTGTGTGTTGCCGGTGTGTGTGTGTGTGTTGTCGGTGTGTGTGTGTGTGTGTTGTCGGTGTGTGTGTGTGTGTGTTGTCGGTGTGTGTGTGTGTGTGTGTGTGTTGTCGGTGTGTGTGTGTGTGTTGTCGGTGTGTGTGTGTGTTATGTGTTGTCGGTGTGTGTGTGTGTGTGTTGTCGGTGTGTGTGTGTGTTTGTGTTGTCGGTGTGTGTGTGTGTGTTGTCGGTGTGTGTGTGTGTGTGTTGTCGGTGTGTGTGTGTGTGTGTGTGTGTGTGTGTGTGTGTGTGTGTTGTCGGTGTGTGTGTGTGTGTTGTCGTGTGTGTGTGTGTGTTGTCGGTGTGTGTGTGTGTGTGTTGTCGGTGTGTGTGTGTGTGTGTGTCGTGTGTGTGTGTGTGTGTTGTCGGTGTGTGTGTGTGTGTGTTGTCGGTGTGTGTGTGTGTGTGTTGTCGGTGTGTGTGTGTGTGTTGTCGGTGTGTGTGTGTGTGTTGTCGGTGTGTGTGTGTGTGTTGTCGGTGTGTGTGTGTGTTGTCGGTGTGTGTGTGTGTGTGTTGTCGGTGTGTGTGTGTGTGTGTTGTCGGTGTGTGTGTGTGTGTGTTGTCGGTGTGTGTGTGTGTGTGTTGTCGGTGTGTGTGTGTGTGTGTGTTGTCGGTGTGTGTGTGTGTGTGTGTGTTGTCGGTGTGTGTGTGTGTGTGTGTGTGTGTGTGTTGTGTGTGTGTGTGTGTGTTGTCGGTGTGTGTGTGTGTGTGTTGTCGGTGTGTGTGTGTGTGTGTGTGTGTGTGTGTGTGTGTGTGTGTGTGTGTGTGTGTGTGTGTGTGTGTGTGTTGTCGGTGTGTGTGTGTGTGTGTGTTGTCGGTGTGTGTGTGTGTGTGTGTCGGTGTGTGTGTGTGTGTGTTGTCGGTGTGTTGTCGGTGTGTGTGTGTGTGTTGTCGGTGTGTGTGTGTGTGTTGTCGGTGTGTGTGTGTGTGTGTTGTCGGTGTGTGTGTGTGTGTGTCGGTGTGTGTGTGTGTGTGTTGTCGGTGTGTGTGTGTGTGTGTTGTCGGTGTGTGTGTGTGTGTGTGTGTTGTGGTGTGTGTGTGTGTGTGTTGTGTGTGTGTGTGTTGTTGTGTGTGTGTGTGTGTTGTCGGTGTGTGTGTGTGTGTCTGTTGTCGGTGTGTGTGTGTGTGTTGTCGGTGTGTGTGTGTGTGTGTGTGTTGTCGGTGTGTGTGTGTGTGTTGTCGGTGTGTGTGTGTGTGTGTTGTCGGTGTGTGTGTGTGTGTGTGGTGTGTGTGTGTGTTGTCGGTGTGTGTGTGTGTGTGTTGTCGGTGTGTGTGTGTGTGTGTTGTCGGTGTGTGTGTGTGTGTGTGTTGTCGGTGTGTGTGTGTGTGTGTTGTCGGTGTGTGTGTGTGTGTGTTGTCGGTGTGTGTGTGTGTGTTGTCGGTGTGTGTGTGTTTGTGTGTTGTCGGTGTGTGTGTGTGTGTGTTGTCGGTGTGTGTGTGTGTGTGTGTCGTGTGTGTGTGTGTTGTCGGTGTGTGTGTGTGTGTGTTGTCGGTGTGTGTGTGTGTGTGTTGTCGGTGTGTGTGTGTGTGTGTGTTGTCGGTGTGTGTGTGTGTGTGTTGTCGGTGTGTGTGTGTGTGTGTTGTCGGTGTGTGTGTGTGTGTGTTGTCGGTGTGTGTGTGTGTGTGTTGTCGGTGTGTGTGTGTGTGTTGTCGGTGTGTGTGTGTGTGTTGTCGGTGTGTGTGTGTGTGTTGTCGGTGTGTGTGTGTGTTGTCGGTGTGTGTGTGTGTGTGTTGTGTGTGTGTGTGTGTGTGTGTGTTGTCGTGTGTGTGTGTGTGTGTTGTCGGTGTGTGTGTGTGTTGTCGGTGTGTGTGTGGTGTGTGTGTTGTCGGTGTGTGTGTGTGTTGTCGTGTGTGTGTGTGTGTGTGTTGTCGGTGTGTGTGTGTGTGTGTTGTCGGTGTGTGTGTGTGTGTGTTGTCGGTGTGTGTGTGTGTGTGTGTCGGTGTGTGTGTGTGTTGTCGGTGTGTGTGTGTGTGTGTTGTCGGTGTGTGTGTGTTGTCGGTGTGTGTGTGTGTGTGTGTTGTCGGTGTGTGTGTGTGTGTGTTGTCGGAGTGTGTGTGTGTGTGTTGTCGGTGTGTGTGTGTGTGTGTTGTCGGTGTGTGTGTGTGTGTGTGTCGGTGTGTGTGTGTGTGTGTGTGTTGTCGGTGTGTGTGTGTGTGTTGTGTGTGTGTGTGTTGTGTGTGTGTGTGTGTGTTGTCGGTGTGTGTGTGTGTGTGTTGTCGGTGTGTGTGTGTGTGTGTGTGTGTGTGTGTGTGTGTGTGTGTTGTGTGTGTGTGTGTGTGTGTGTGTGTGTGTGTGTGTGTGTGTTGTCGGTGTGTGTGTGTGTGTGTTGTCGGTGTGTGTGTGTGTGTTGTCGGTGTGTGTGTGTGTGTGTTGTCGGTGTGTTGTCGGTGTGTGTGTGTGTGTTGTCGGTGTGTGTGTGTGTGTTGTCGGTGTGTGTGTGTGTGTGTTGTCGGTGTGTGTGTGTGTTGTCGGTGTGTGTGTGTGTTGTCGGTGTGTGTGTGTGTGTGTTGTCGGTGTGTGTGTGTGTGTGTGTGTGGTGTGGTGTGTGTGTGTGTGTGTGTGTGTGTGTGTGTGTTGTCTGTGTGTGTGTGTGTGTTGTCGGTGTGTGTGTGTGTGTCTGTTGTCGGTGTGTGTGTGTGTGTGGTCGGTGTGTGTGTGTGTGTGTTGTCGGTGTGTGTGTGTGTGTTGTCGGTGTGTGTGTGTGTGTGTGTTGTCGGTGTGTGTGTGTGTGTGGTGTGTGTGTGTGTGTGTTGTCGGTGTGTGTGTGTGTGTGTGTGTCGGTGTGTGTGTGTGTGTGTGGTGTGTGTGTGTGTGTGTGTGTGTGTGTGTTGTCGGTGTGTGTGTGTGTGTGTTGTCGGTGTGTGTGTGTGTGTGTTGTCGGTGTGTGTGTGTGTGTGTGTTGTCGGTGTGTGTGTGTGTGTGTTGTCGGTGTGTGTGTGTGTGTGTTGTCGGTGTGTGTGTGTGTGTGTTGTCGGTGTGTGTGTGTGTGTTGTCGGTGTGTGTGTGTGTGTGTGTCGGTGTGTGTGTGTGTGTGTTGTCGGTGTGTGTGTGTGTGTTGTCGTGTGTGTGTGTGTGTTGTCGTGTGTGTGTGTGTGTTGTCGGTGTGTGTGTGTGTGTTGTCGGTGTGTGTGTGTGTGTGTTGTCGGTGTGTGTGTGTGTGTGTGTGTGTGTGTGTGTGTGTGTGTTGTCGTGTGTGTGTGTGTGTGTTGTCGGTGTGTGTGTGTGTTGTCGGTGTGTGTGTGTGTGTGTTGTCGGTGTGTGTGTGTGTGTGTGTTGTCGTGTGTGTGTGTGTGTGTTGTCGGTGTGTGTGTGTGTGTTGTCGGTGTGTGTGTGTGTTGTCGGTGTGTGTGTGTGTGTGTGTGTGTGTGTGTGTGTTGTCGGTGTGTGTGTGTGTGTGTTGTCGGTGTGTGTGTGTGTGTGTGGTGTCGGTGTGTGTGTGTGTGTGTGTGTCGTGTGTGTGTGTGTGTGTGTTGTCGGTGTGTGTGTGTGTGTGTGTTGTCGTGTGTGTGTGTGTGTGTTGTCGGTGTGTGTGTGTGTGTGTGTGTGTGTGTGTGTGTGTGTGTTGTGTGTGTGTGTGTTGTCGGTGTGTGTGTGTGTGTGTTGTCGGTGTGTGTGTGTGTGTGTGTGTGTGTGTGTGTGTGTGTGTGTGTGTGTGTGTGTGTGTGTGTGTGTGTGTGTGTGTGTGTTGTCGGTGTGTGTGTGTGTGTGTGTTGTCGTGTGTGTGTGTGTGTGTTGTCGTGTGTGTGTGTGTGTGTTGTCGGTGTGTTGTCGGTGTGTGTGTGTGTGTTGTCGGTGTGTGTGTGTGTGTTGTCGGTGTGTGTGTGTGTGTGTTGTCGGTGTGTGTGTGTGTTGTCGGTGTGTGTGTGTGTGTTGTCGGTGTGTGTGTGTGTGTGTTGTCGGTGTGTGTGTGTGTGTGTGTGTGTGTGTGTGTGTGTGTGTGTGTTGTGTGTGTGTGTGTTGTTGTGTGTGTGTGTGTGTTGTCGGTGTGTGTGTGTGTGTGTGTGTGTCGGTGTGTGTGTGTGTGTGTGTGTGTGTGTGTGTTGTGTGTGTGTGTGTGTGTTGTCGGTGTGTGTGTGTGTGTGTTGTCGGTGTGTGTGTGTGTGTTGTCGTGTGTGTGTGTGTGTGTGTGTGTGTGTGTGTGTGTGTGTGTGTGTGTGTGTTGTCGGTGTGTGTGTGTGTGTGTTGTCGGTGTGTGTGTGTGTGTTGTCGGTGTGTGTGTGTGTGTGTGTGTGTTGTCGGTGTGTGTGTGTGTGTGTTGTCGGTGTGTGTGTGTGTGTTGTCGGTGTGTGTGTGTGTGTGTTGTCGTGTGTGTGTGTGTGTGTTGTCGGTGTGTGTGTGTGTGTGTGTGTCGTGTGTGTGTGTGTGTGTGTGTTGTCGGTGTGTGTGTGTGTGTGTGTGTGTCGTGTGTGTGTGTGTGTGTGTGTGTGTGTGTGTGTCGGTGTGTGTGTGTGTGTTGTCGGTGTGTGTGTGTGTGTGTTGTCGGTGTGTGTGTGTGTGTGTTGTCGGTGTGTGTGTGTGTTGTCGGTGTGTGTGTGTGTGTGTGTTGTCGGTGTGTGTGTGTGTGTGTTGTCGTGTGTGTGTGTGTGTGTTGTCGGTGTGTGTGTGTGTGTGTGTGTGTGTGTTGTCGTGTGTGTGTGTGTGTGTGTTGTCGGTGTGTGTGTGTGTGTGTTGTCGGTGTGTGTGTGTGTGTGTGTCGGTGTGTGTGTGTGTGTGTTGTCGGTGTGTGTGTGTGTGTGTGTGTGTGTGTGTGTGTGTGTGTGTGTTGTCGGTGTGTGTGTGTGTGTGTTGTCGGTGTGTGTGTGTGTGTGTTGTCGGTGTGTGTGTGTGTGTTGTCGTGTGTGTGTGTGTGTGTGTTGTCGGTGTGTGTGTGTGTGTTGTCGGTGTGTGTGTGTGTGTGTGTCGGTGTGTGTGTGTGTGTGTGTGTGTGTGTGTGTGTGTGTGTGTGTTGTCGGTGTGTGTGTGTGTGTGTTGTCGGTGTGTGTGTGTGTGTGTGTGTTGTCGGTGTGTGTGTGTGTGTGTTGTCGGTGTGTGTGTGTGTGTGTTGTCGGTGTGTGTGTGTGTGTGTTGTCGGTGTGTGTGTGTGTGTGTTGTCGGTGTGTGTGTGTGTGTGTGTCGGTGTGTGTGTGTGTGTGTTGTCGGTGTGTGTGTGTGTGTGTTGTCGGTGTGTGTGTGTGTGTTGTCGGTGTGTGTGTGTGTGTGTTGTCGGTGTGTGTGTGTGTGTGTTGTCGTGTGTGTGTGTGTGTTGTCGGTGTGTGTGTGTGTGTGTTGTCGTGTGTGTGTGTGTGTGTTGTCGGTGTGTGTGTGTGTGTTGTCGGTGTGTGTGTGTGTGTGTGTTGTCGTGTGTGTGTGTGTGTGTGTCGTGTGTGTGTGTGTGTGTTGTCGGTGTGTGTGTGTGTGTGTTGTCGGTGTGTGTGTGTGTGTGTGTTGTCGGTGTGTGTGTGTGTGTGTTGTCGGTGTGTGTGTGTGTGTGTGTGTGTCGGTGTGTGTGTGTGTGTTGTCGGTGTGTGTGTGTGTGTGTTGTCGGTGTGTGTGTGTGTGTGTGTCGTGTGTGTGTGTGTGTGTGTGTGTTGTCGGTGTGTGTGTGTGTGTGTGTGTGTGTTGTCGTGTGTGTGTGTGTGTGTTGTCGGTGTGTGTGTGTGTGTGTGTGTGTGTGTGTGTGTGTGTGTGTGTGTGTGTGTTGTCGGTGTGTTGTGTGTGTGTGTGTTGTCGGTGTGTGTGTGTGTGTGTTGTCGGTGTGTGTGTGTGTGTGTGTGTGTGTGTGTGTGTGTTGTCGGTGTGTGTGTGTGTGTTGTCGGTGTGTGTGTGTGTGTGTTGTCGGTGTGTGTGTGTGTGTTGTCGGTGTGTGTGTGTGTGTGTTGTCGGTGTGTGTGTGTGTGTGTTGTCGGTGTGTGTGTGTGTGTGTGTTGTCGGTGTGTGTGTGTGTGTGTGTGTCGGTGTGTGTGTGTGTGTTGTCGGTGTGTGTGTGTGTGTGTGTCGGTGTGTGTGTGTGTGTGTTGTCGTGTGTGTGTGTGTGTGTTGTCGGTGTGTGTGTGTGTGTGTGTTGTCGGTGTGTGTGTGTGTGTGTGTGTCGGTGTGTGTGTGTGTGTGTTGTCGTGTGTGTGTGTGTGTGGTGTGTGTGTGTGTTGTCGGTGTGTGTGTGTGTGTGTTGTCGGTGTGTGTGTGTGTGTTGTCGGTGTGTGTGTGTGTGTGTCGGTGTGTGTGTGTGTGTTGTCGGTGTGTGTGTGTGTGTGTTGTCGGTGTGTGTGTGTGTGTGTGTTGTCGGTGTGTGTGTGTGTGTTGTCGGTGTGTGTGTGTGTGTTGTCGGTGTGTGTGTGTGTGTTGTCGTGTGTGTGTGTGTGTGTGTTGTCGGTGTGTGTGTGTGTGTGTTGTCGGTGTGTGTGTGTGTGTGTTGTCGGTGTGTGTGTGTGTGTTGTCGGTGTGTGTGTGTGTGTGTTGTCGGTGTGTGTGTGTGTGTTGTCGGTGTGTGTGTGTGTGTGTGTCGGTGTGTGTGTGTGTGTGTTGTCGGTGTGTGTGTGTGTGTGTCGTGTGTGTGTGTGTGTGTTGTCGGTGTGTGTGTGTGTGTTGTCGGTGTGTGTGTGTGTGTGTTGTCGGTGTGTGTGTGTGTGTGTTGTCGGTGTGTGTGTGTGTGTGTGTTGTCGGTGTGTGTGTGTGTGTGTGTGTGTGTGTGTGTGTGTGTGTGTGTTGTCGGTGTGTGTGTGTGTGTGTTGTCGGTGTGTGTGTGTGTGTGTGTCGGTGTGTGTGTGTGTGTGTTGTCGGTGTGTGTGTGTGTGTGTTGTCGGTGTGTGTGTGTGTTGTCGGTGTGTGTGTGTGTGTGTGTGTGTGTGTGTGTGTGTGTTGTCGGTGTGTGTGTGTGTGTGTGTCGGTGTGTGTGTGTGTGTGTTGTCGGTGTGTGTGTGTGTGTGTTGTCGGTGTGTGTGTGTGTGTGTTGTCGTGTGTGTGTGTGTGTGTTGTCGGTGTGTGTGTGTGTGTGTGTGTGTGTGTGTGTGTGTGTTGTCGGTGTGTGTGTGTGTGTGTGTGTCGGTGTGTGTGTGTGTGTTGTCGTGTGTGTGTGTGTGTGTGTCGTGTGTGTGTGTGTGTTGTCGGTGTGTGTGTGTGTGTGTGTGTGTGTGTGTGTGTGTGTGTTGTCGGTGTGTGTGTGTGTGTGTGTGTGTGTGTGTGTGTGTGTTGTCGGTGTGTGTGTGTGTGTGTGTTGTCGTGTGTGTGTGTGTGTGTTGTCGGTGTGTGTGTGTGTGTGTGTCGGTGTGTGTGTGTGTGTGTGTGTGTGTGTGTGTTGTCGGTGTGTGTGTGTGTGTGTGTGTGTGTGTGTGTGTGTGTGTGTTGTCGGTGTGTGTGTGTGTGTTGTCGGTGTGTGTGTGTGTGTTGTCGGTGTGTGTGTGTGTGTGTGTCGTGTGTGTGTGTGTGTGTGTTGTCGTGTGTGTGTGTGTGTGTTGTCGGTGTGTGTGTGTGTGTGTGTGTGTGTGTGTGTGTGTTGTCGGTGTGTGTGTGTGTGTGTGTCGGTGTGTGTGTGTGTGTGTTGTCGGTGTGTGTGTGTGTGTGTTGTCGGTGTGTGTGTGTGTGTGTTGTCGGTGTGTGTGTGTGTGTTGTCGGTGTGTGTGTGTGTGTGTTGTCGGTGTGTGTGTGTGTGTTGTCGGTGTGTGTGTGTGTGTGTGTGTGTGTGTGTGTGTCGGTGTGTGTGTGTGTGTTGTCGGTGTGTGTGTGTGTGTGTTGTCGGTGTGTGTGTGTGTGTGTTGTCGGTGTGTGTGTGTGTGTTGTCGGTGTGTGTGTGTGTGTGTGTTGTCGGTGTGTGTGTGTGTGTGTTGTCGGTGTGTGTGTGTGTGTGTGTCGGTGTGTGTGTGTGTGTGTCGTGTGTGTGTGTGTGTGTTGTCGGTTGTGTGTGTGTGTGTGTGTTGTCGGTGTGTGTGTGTGTGTGTGTTGTCGGTGTGTGTGTGTGTGTGTGTCGGTGTGTGTGTGTGTGTGTTGTCGGTGTGTGTGTGTGTGTGTGTGTGTGTGTGTGTGTGTGTGTGTTGTCGGTGTGTGTGTGTGTGTGTTGTCGTGTGTGTGTGTGTGTGTTGTCGGTGTGTGTGTGTGTGTGTTGTCGGTGTGTGTGTGTGTGTGTTGTCGGTGTGTGTGTGTGTGTTGTCGGTGTGTGTGTGTGTGTGTGTGTGTGTGTGTGTGTGTGTGTGTGTTGTCGTGTGTGTGTGTGTGTGTTGTCGGTGTGTGTGTGTGTGTGTTGTCGGTGTGTGTGTGTGTGTGTTGTCGGTGTGTGTGTGTGTGTTGTCGGTGTGTGTGTGTGTGTGTTGTCGGTGTGTGTGTGTGTGTGTTGTCGGTGTGTGTGTGTGTGTGTTGTCGGTGTGTGTGTGTGTTGTCGGTGTGTGTGTGTGTGTGTGTGTGTGGTGTGTGTGTGTGTTGTCGGTGTGTGTGTGTGTGTTGTCGGTGTGTGTGTGTGTGTTGTCGTGTGTGTGTGTGTGTGTTGTCGGTGTGTGTGTGTGTGTGTGTGTCGGTGTGTGTGTGTGTGTGTTGTCGGTGTGTGTGTGTGTGTGTTGTCGGTGTGTGTGTGTGTGTTGTCGTGTGTGTGTGTGTGTGTTGTCGGTGTGTGTGTGTGTGTGTTGTCGGTGTGTGTGTGTGTGTGTTGTCGGTGTGTGTGTGTGTGTGTTGTCGGTGTGTGTGTGTGTGTGTTGTCGTGTGTGTGTGTGTGTGTGTTGTCGGTGTGTGTGTGTGTGTGTTGTCGGTGTGTGTGTGTGTGTTGTCGGTGTGTGTGTGTGTGTTGTCGGTGTGTGTGTGTGTGTGTTGTCGGTGTGTGTGTGTGTGTGTTGTCGGTGTGTGTGTGTGTGTTGTCGGTGTGTGTGTGTGTGTGTTGTCGGTGTGTGTGTGTGTGTGTGTGTCGGTGTGTGTGTGTGTGTGTGTTGTCGGTGTGTGTGTGTGTGTTGTCGGTGTGTGTGTGTGTGTGTTGTCGGTGTGTGTGTGTGTGTGTGTGTTGTCGGTGTGTGTGTGTGTGTGTTGTCGGTGTGTGTGTGTGTGTTGTCGGTGTGTGTGTGTGTGTTGTCGGTGTGTGTGTGTGTGTTGTCGGTGTGTGTGTGTGTGTGTGTGTGTGTGTGTGTGTGTTGTCGGTGTGTGTGTGTGTGTGTGTTGTCGTGTGTGTGTGTGTGTGTGTTGTCGGTGTGTGTGTGTGTGTTGTCGGTGTGTGTGTGTGTGTGTTGTCGGTGTGTGTGTGTGTGTTGTCGGTGTGTGTGTGTGTGTTGTCGGTGTGTGTGTGTGTGTGTGTCGTGTGTGTGTGTGTGTGTGTTGTCTGTGTGTGTGTGTGTGTGTGTTGTCGGTGTGTGTGTGTGTGTGTGTGTGTGTGTGTGTGTGTTGTCGGTGTGTGTGTGTGTGTTGTCGGTGTGTGTGTGTGTGTTGTCGGTGTGTGTGTGTGTGTTGTCGGTGTGTGTGTGTGTGTGTTGTCGGTGTGTGTGTGTGTGTGTTGTCGGTGTGTGTGTGTGTGTGTTGTCGGTGTGTGTGTGTGTGTTGTCGGTGTGTGTGTGTGTGTGTGTTGTCGGTGTGTGTGTGTGTGTGTGTGTGTGTGTGTGTGTGTGTGTTGTCGGTGTGTGTGTGTGTGTGTGTGTGTGTGTGTGTGTGTGTTGTCGGTGTGTGTGTGTGTGTGTTGTCGGTGTGTGTGTGTGTGTGTGTGTCGTGTGTGTGTGTGTGTGTGTGTGTGTGTGTGTGTGTGTGTGTGTGTGTGTGTGTGTGTGTGTGTGTGTGTGTTGTCGGTGTGTGTGTGTGTGTTGTCGTGTGTGTGTGTGTGTGTGTGTGTGTGTGTTGTCGTGTGTGTGTGTGTGTGTTGTCGGTGTGTGTGTGTGTGTGTTGTCGTGTGTGTGTGTGTGTGTGTGTGTGTGTGTGTGTGTGTGTGTTGTCGGTGTGTGTGTGTGTGTGTGTTGTCGGTGTGTGTGTGTGTGTTGTCGGTGTGTGTGTGTGTGTGTTGTCGGTGTGTGTGTGTGTGTTGTCGGTGTGTGTGTGTGTGTGTTGTCGGTGTGTGTGTGTGTGTGTTGTCGTGTGTGTGTGTGTGTGTTGTCGGTGTGTGTGTGTGTGTTGTCGGTGTGTGTGTGTGTTGTCGGTGTGTGTGTGTGTGTGTTGTCGGTGTGTGTGTGTGTGTTGTCGGTGTGTGTGTGTGTGTTGTCGGTGTGTGTGTGTGTGTGTGTTGTCGGTGTGTGTGTGTGTGTGTTGTCGGTGTGTGTGTGTGTGTGTGTCGGTGTGTGTGTGTGTGTGTTGTCGGTGTGTGTGTGTGTTGTCGGTGTGTGTGTGTGTGTTGTCGGTGTGTGTGTGTGTGTGTTGTCGGTGTGTGTGTGTGTGTGTTGTCGGTGTGTGTGTGTGTGTGTGTCGTGTGTGTGTGTGTGTGTGTGTGTGTGTGTGTTGTCGGTGTGTGTGTGTGTGTGTTGTCGGTGTGTGTGTGTGTTGTCGGTGTGTGTGTGTGTGTGTGTGTGTGTGTGTGTGTGTGTTGTCGTGTGTGTGTGTGTGTGTGTTGTCGGTGTGTGTGTGTGTGTTGTCGTGTGTGTGTGTGTGTGTTGTCGGTGTGTGTGTGTGTGTGTGTGTGTGTGTGTGTGTGTGTGTGTCGTGTGTGTGTGTGTGTGTGTGTGTGTGTGTGTTGTCGGTGTGTGTGTGTGTGTGTTGTCGGTGTGTGTGTGTGTGTGTTGTCGGTGTGTGTGTGTGTGTGTCGGTGTGTGTGTGTGTGTTGTCGGTGTGTGTGTGTGTGTGTGTCGGTGTGTGTGTGTGTGTGTGTTGTCGGTGTGTGTGTGTGTGTGTGTCGTGTGTGTGTGTGTGTGTTGTCGGTGTGTGTGTGTGTGTGTGTGTCGGTGTGTGTGTGTGTGTGTGTGTGTGTGTGTGTGTGTGTGTGTGTGTGTTGTCGGTGTGTGTGTGTGTGTGTTGTCGGTGTGTGTGTGTGTGTGTGTGTGTGTGTGTGTGTGTTGTCGTGTGTGTGTGTGTGTGTTGTCGGTGTGTGTGTGTGTGTTGTCGGTGTGTGTGTGTGTGTGTCGGTGTGTGTGTGTGTGTGTTGTCGGTGTGTGTGTGTGTGTGTTGTCGGTGTGTGTGTGTGTGTTGTCGGTGTGTGTGTGTGTGTGTGTCGGTGTGTGTGTGTGTGTTGTCGGTGTGTGTGTGTGTGTTGTCGGTGTGTGTGTGTGTGTGTGTTGTCGGTGTGTGTGTGTGTGTGTTGTCGGTGTGTGTGTGTGTGTGTGTGTGTGTGTGTGTGGTGTGTGTGTGTGTTGTCGGTGTGTGTGTGTGTGTGTTGTCGGTGTGTGTGTGTGTGTGTGTCGGTGTGTGTGTGTGTGTGTTGTCGGTGTGTGTGTGTGTGTGTGTTGTCGTGTGTGTGTGTGTGTTGTCGTGTGTGTGTGTGTGTGTGTGTGTGTGTGTGTTGTCGGTGTGTGTGTGTGTGTTGTCGGTGTGTGTGTGTGTGTGTGTGTGTGTGTGTGTGTGTCGTGTGTGTGTGTGTGTGTGTTGTCGGTGTGTGTGTGTGTGTGTCGTGTGTGTGTGTGTGTGTGTGTGTGTGTGTGTGTGTGTGTGTTGTCGGTGTGTGTGTGTGTGTGTTGTCGGTGTGTGTGTGTGTGTGTTGTCGTGTGTGTGTGTGTGTTGTCGGTGTGTGTGTGTGTGTTGTCGGTGTGTGTGTGTGTGTGTTGTCGGTGTGTGTGTGTGTGTGTTGTCGGTGTGTGTGTGTGTGTGTTGTCGGTGTGTGTGTGTGTGTTGTCGGTGTGTGTGTGTGTGTGTGTGTGTGTGTGTGTGTGTGTGTGTGTTGTCGTGTGTGTGTGTGTGTGTTGTCGGTGTGTGTGTGTGTGTGTGTGTGTGTGTGTGTGTCGGTGTGTGTGTGTGTGTGTTGTCGGTGTGTGTGTGTGTGTTGTCGGTGTGTGTGTGTGTGTTGTCGGTGTGTGTGTGTGTGTGTTGTCGGTGTGTGTGTGTGTGTGTGTGTGTGTGTGTGTGTGTGTGTCGTGTGTGTGTGTGTGTGTGTGTGTGTGTGTGTGTGTTGTCGGTGTGTGTGTGTGTGTGTTGTCGGTGTGTGTGTGTGTGTGTGTCGGTGTGTGTGTGTGTGTGTGTGTGTCGGTGTGTGTGTGTGTGTTGTCGGTGTGTGTGTGTGTGTGTTGTCGGTGTGTGTGTGTGTGTTGTCGGTGTGTGTGTGTGTGTTGTCGGTGTGTGTGTGTGTGTGTGTGTGTGTGTGTGTGTGTGTTGTCGGTGTGTGTGTGTGTGTTGTCGGTGTGTGTGTGTGTGTTGTCGGTGTGTGTGTGTGTGTTGTCGTGTGTGTGTGTGTGTGTTGTCGGTGTGTGTGTGTGTGTTGTCGGTGTGTGTGTGTGTGTGTTGTCGTGTGTGTGTGTGTGTGTGTGTTGTCGGTGTGTGTGTGTGTGTGTGTCGGTGTGTGTGTGTGTGTGTTGTCGTGTGTGTGTGTGTGTTGTCGGTGTGTGTGTGTGTGTGTGTCGTGTGTGTGTGTGTGTTGTCGTGTGTGTGTGTGTGTTGTCGGTGTGTGTGTGTGTGTTGTCGGTGTGTGTGTGTGTGTGTTGTCGGTGTGTGTGTGTGTGTTGTCGTGTGTGTGTGTGTGTGTGTTGTCGGTGTGTGTGTGTGTGTGTTGTCGGTGTGTGTGTGTGTGTGTCGTGTGTGTGTGTGTGTGTGTTGTCGGTGTGTGTGTGTGTGTTGTCGGTGTGTGTGTGTGTGTTGTCGGTGTGTGTGTGTGTGTGTTGTCGGTGTGTGTGTGTGTGTTGTCGGTGTGTGTGTGTGTGTGTGTGTGTGTGTGTGTGTTGTCGGTGTGTGTGTGTGTGTGTTGTCGGTGTGTGTGTGTGTGTGTGTCGGTGTGTGTGTGTGTGTGTGTGTGTGTGTGTGTGTGTGTGTGTGTGTGTGTGTGTGTGTTGTCGGTGTGTGTGTGTGTGTTGTCGGTGTGTGTGTGTGTGTGTGTGTGTGTGTGTGTGTGTGTTGTCGTGTGTGTGTGTGTTGTCGGTGTGTGTGTGTGTGTTGTCGTGTGTGTGTGTGTGTGTTGTCGGTGTGTGTGTGTGTGTGTGTGTGTGTGTGTGTCGGTGTGTGTGTGTGTGTGTTGTCGGTGTGTGTGTGTGTGTGTTGTCGGTGTGTGTGTGTGTGTGTGTGTGTGTGTGTGTGTGTGTGTGTTGTCGGTGTGTGTGTGTGTGTGTGTTGTCGGTGTGTGTGTGTGTGTTGTCGGTGTGTGTGTGTGTGTGTGTCGTGTGTGTGTGTGTGTGTGTGTGTGTGTGTGTGTGTGTGTGTTGTCGTGTGTGTGTGTGTGTGTGTTGTCGGTGTGTGTGTGTGTGTGTTGTCGGTGTGTGTGTGTGTGTTGTCGGTGTGTGTGTGTGTGTTGTCGGTGTGTGTGTGTGTGTGTGTCGTGTGTGTGTGTGTGTGTGTTGTCGTGTGTGTGTGTGTGTGTTGTCGTGTGTGTGTGTGTGTTGTCGGTGTGTGTGTGTGTGTGTGTGTCGTGTGTGTGTGTGTGTGTGTGTTGTCGGTGTGTGTGTGTGTGTTGTCGGTGTGTGTGTGTGTGTGTTGTCGGTGTGTGTGTGTGTGTGTTGTCGGTGTGTGTGTGTGTGTGTTGTCGGTGTGTGTGTGTGTGTTGTCGGTGTGTGTGTGTGTGTGTCGGTGTGTGTGTGTGTGTGTGTGTGTGTGTGTGTGTTGTCGGTGTGTGTGTGTGTGTGTGTTGTCGGTGTGTGTGTGTGTGTGTTGTCGGTGTGTGTGTGTGTGTGTTGTCGGTGTGTGTGTGTGTGTTGTCGGTGTGTGTGTGTGTGTTGTCGGTGTGTGTGTGTGTGTGTTGTCGTGTGTGTGTGTGTGTGTGTGTGTGTGTGTGTGTTGTCGGTGTGTGTGTGTGTGTTGTCGGTGTGTGTGTGTGTGTTGTCGGTGTGTGTGTGTGTGTGTTGTCGGTGTGTGTGTGTGTGTGTTGTCGGTGTGTGTGTGTGTGTGTGTGTGTGTGTGTGTGTGTGTGTGTGTGTGTGTGTGTGTGTGTGTGTGTGTGTTGTCGGTGTGTGTGTGTGTGTTGTCGGTGTGTGTGTGTGTTGTCGTGTGTGTGTGTGTGTGTTGTCGGTGTGTGTGTGTGTGTTGTCGGTGTGTGTGTGTGTGTGTGTCGGTGTGTGTGTGTGTGTGTTGTCGGTGTGTGTGTGTGTGTTGTCGGTGTGTGTGTGTGTGTGGTGTGTGTGTGTGTGTGTGTGTGTGTGTGTGTGTGTTGTCGGTGTGTGTGTGTGTGTGTTGTCGGTGTGTGTGTGTGTGTGTTGTCGGTGTGTGTGTGTGTGTTGTCGGTGTGTGTGTGTGTGTTGTCGTGTGTGTGTGTGTGTGTTGTCGGTGTGTGTGTGTGTGTTGTCGGTGTGTGTGTGTGTGTGTTGTCGGTGTGTGTGTGTGTGTGTGTCGTGTGTGTGTGTGTGTGTGTGTGTGTGTGTGTGTGTGTGTGTGTGTTGTCGGTGTGTGTGTGTGTGTGTTGTCGGTGTGTGTGTGTGTGTGTTGTCGGTGTGTGTGTGTGTGTGTTGTCGGTGTGTGTGTGTGTGTGTCGTGTGTGTGTGTGTGTGTGTGTCGTGTGTGTGTGTGTTGTCGGTGTGTGTGTGTGTGTGTTGTCGGTGTGTGTGTGTGTGTGTTGTCGGTGTGTGTGTGTGTGTTGTCGGTGTGTGTGTGTGTGTGTGTCGGTGTGTGTGTGTGTTGTCGGTGTGTGTGTGTGTGTGTGTGTGTGTTGTCGGTGTGTGTGTGTGTGTGTTGTCGGTGTGTGTGTGTGTGTTGTCGGTGTGTGTGTGTGTGTTGTCGTGTGTGTGTGTGTGTGTTGTCGGTGTGTGTGTGTGTGTGTTGTCGTGTGTGTGTGTGTGTGTTGTCGGTGTGTGTGTGTGTGTGTCGTGTGTGTGTGTGTTGTCGGTGTGTGTGTGTGTGTGTTGTCGGTGTGTGTGTGTGTTGTCGTGTGTGTGTGTGTCGGTGTGTGTGTGTGTGTTGTCGTGTGTGTGTGTGTGTGTGTTGTCGGTGTGTGTGTGTGTGTGTTGTCGGTGTGTGTGTGTGTGTGTGTTGTCGTGTGTGTGTGTGTGTTGTCGGTGTGTGTGTGTGTGTGTGTTGTCGGTGTGTGTGTGTGTGTGTTGTCGGTGTGTGTGTGTGTGTTGTCGGTGTGTGTGTGTGTGTGTTGTCGGTGTGTGTGTGTGTGTGTGTCGTGTGTGTGTGTGTGTGTGTTGTCGTGTGTGTGTGTGTGTTGTCGGTGTGTGTGTGTGTGTTGTCGTGTGTGTGTGTGTGTGTTGTCGTGTGTGTGTGTGTGTGTTGTCGGTGTGTGTGTGTGTGTGTGTGTGTGTGTGTGTGTGTGTTGTCGGTGTGTGTGTGTGTGTTGTCGGTGTGTGTGTGTGTGTGTTGTCGGTGTGTGTGTGTGTGTTGTCGGTGTGTGTGTGTGTGTTGTCGGTGTGTGTGTGTGTGTTGTCGGTGTGTGTGTGTGTGTGTGTGTGTGTGTGTGTGTGTGTGTTGTCGGTGTGTGTGTGTGTGTTGTCGGTGTGTGTGTGTGTGTGTTGTCGGTGTGTGTGTGTGTGTGTTGTCGGTGTGTGTGTGTGTGTGTTGTCGGTGTGTGTGTGTGTGTTGTCGGTGTGTGTGTGTGTGTGTCGGTGTGTGTGTGTGTGTGTTGTCGGTGTGTGTGTGTGTGTGTGTGTGTGTGTGTGTGTGTGTGTTGTCGGTGTGTGTGTGTGTGTGTTGTCGGTGTGTGTGTGTGTGTGTGTCGTGTGTGTGTGTGTTGTCGGTGTGTGTGTGTGTGTGTTGTCGGTGTGTGTGTGTGTGTTGTCGGTGTGTGTGTGTGTGTGTGTGTGTGTGTGTGTGTGTGTGTGTGTGTGTGTGTGTTGTCGGTGTGTGTGTGTGTGTTGTCGGTGTGTGTGTGTGTGTTGTCGTGTGTGTGTGTGTGTTGTCGGTGTGTGTGTGTGTGTGTGTCGGTGTGTGTGTGTGTGTGTGTTGTCGGGTGTGTGTGTGTGTGTTGTCGGTGTGTGTGTGTGTGTGTGTGTGTGTGTGTGTGTGTGTGTGTGTGTGTGTGTGTGTGTGTGTGTGTGTGTGTGTGTGTGTTGTCGGTGTGTGTGTGTGTGTGTTGTCGGTGTGTGTGTGTGTGTTGTCGGTGTGTGTGTGTGTGTGTTGTCGGTGTGTGTGTGTGTGTGTTGTCGGTGTGTGTGTGTGTGTTGTCGTGTGTGTGTGTGTGTGTGTTGTCGGTGTGTGTGTGTGTTGTCGGTGTGTGTGTGTGTGTGTTGTCGGTGTGTGTGTGTGTGTGTTGTCGGTGTGTGTGTGTGTGTGTGTGTGTGTGTGTGTGTGTGTGTGTGTGTGTCGGTGTGTGTGTGTGTGTGTGTGTGTGTGTGTGTGTGTGTGTGTGTGTGTGTGTGTGTGTGTGTGTTGTCGGTGTGTGTGTGTGTGTTGTCGGTGTGTGTGTGTGTGTGTTGTCGTGTGTGTGTGTGTGTGTTGTCGGTGTGTGTGTGTGTGTGTTGTCGGTGTGTGTGTGTGTGTGTGTGTGTGTGTGTGTGTTGTCGGTGTGTGTGTGTGTGTTGTCGGTGTGTGTGTGTGTGTGTGTTGTCGTGTGTGTGTGTGTGTGTGTGTGTGTGTGTGTGTGTGTGTGTTGTCGGTGTGTGTGTGTGTGTGTGTCGGTGTGTGTGTGTGTGTGTGTTGTCGGTGTGTGTGTGTGTGTTGTCGGTGTGTGTGTGTGTGTGTGTTGTCGGTGTGTGTGTGTGTGTTGTCGGTGTGTGTGTGTGTGTTGTCGGTGTGTGTGTGTGTGTGTGTGTGTGTGTGTGTTGTCGGTGTGTGTGTGTGTGTGTTGTCGGTGTGTGTGTGTGTGTGTTGTCGGTGTGTGTGTGTGTGTGTTGTCGGTGTGTGTGTGTGTGTGTGTGTCGGTGTGTGTGTGTGTGTGTGTGTGTGTGTGTGTGTGTTGTCGGTGTGTGTGTGTGTGTGTTGTCGGTGTGTGTGTGTGTGTGTTGTCGGTGTGTGTGTGTGTTGTCGGTGTGTGTGTGTGTGTGTTGTCGGTGTGTGTGTGTGTGTTGTCGTGTGTGTGTGTGTGTGTCGTGTGTGTGTGTGTGTTGTCGGTGTGTGTGTGTGTGTGTTGTCGGTGTGTGTGTGTGTGTGTGTGTGTGTGTGTGTGTTGTCGGTGTGTGTGTGTGTGTTGTCGGTGTGTGTGTGTGTGTGTGTGTGTCGGTGTGTGTGTGTGTGTGTTGTCGGTGTGTGTGTGTGTGTTGTCGGTGTGTGTGTGTGTGTGTGTTGTCGGTGTGTGTGTGTGTGTGTTGTCGGTGTGTGTGTGTGTGTTGTCGGTGTGTGTGTGTGTGTGTGTCGTGTGTGTGTGTGTGTTGTCGGTGTGTGTGTGTGTGTGTTGTCGGTGTGTGTGTGTGTGTTGTCGGTGTGTGTGTGTGTGTGTTGTCGGTGTGTGTGTGTGTGTTGTCGGTGTGTGTGTGTGTGTGTGTGTGTGTGTGTGTGTGTGTGTGTGTGTGTGTGTTGTCGGTGTGTGTGTGTGTGTGTGTCGGTGTGTGTGTGTGTGTGTGTGTGTGTGTGTGTGTGTGTGTGTCGTGTGTGTGTGTGTGTTGTCGGTGTGTGTGTGTGTGTTGTCGGTGTGTGTGTGTGTGTGTGTCGTGTGTGTGTGTGTGTGTTGTCGGTGTGTGTGTGTGTGTGTTGTCGGTGTGTGTGTGTGTGTGTGTGTGTGTGTGTTGTCGGTGTGTGTGTGTGTGTGTGTGTGTGTGTGTGTGTGTGTTGTCGGTGTGTGTGTGTGTGTGTTGTCGTGTGTGTGTGTGTGTTGTCGGTGTGTGTGTGTGTGTGTTGTCGGTGTGTGTGTGTGTGTGTTGTCGGTGTGTGTGTGTGTGTTGTCGGTGTGTGTGTGTGTGTTGTCGGTGTGTGTGTGTGTGTGTTGTCGGTGTGTGTGTGTGTGTTGTCGGTGTGTGTGTGTGTGTTGTCGTGTGTGTGTGTGTGTGTGTGTGTGTGTGTCGTGTGTGTGTGTGTGTTGTCGGTGTGTGTGTGTGTGTTGTCGTGTGTGTGTGTGTGTGTTGTCGTGTGTGTGTGTGTGTGTTGTCGGTGTGTGTGTGTGTGTGTTGTCGGTGTGTGTGTGTGTGTGTTGTCGGTGTGTGTGTGTGTGTTGTCGGTGTGTGTGTGTGTGTTGTCGGTGTGTGTGTGTGTGTGTTGTCGGTGTGTGTGTGTGTGTGTTGTCGGTGTGTGTGTGTGTGTGTGTGTGTGTGTGTGTGTGTGTGTGTGTTGTCGGTGTGTGTGTGTGTGTGTTGTCGGTGTGTGTGTGTGTGTGTGTGTTGTCGGTGTGTGTGTGTGTGTTGTCGGTGTGTGTGTGTGTGTGTTGTCGGTGTGTGTGTGTGTGTGTTGTCGGTGTGTGTGTGTGTGTTGTCGGTGTGTGTGTGTGTGTTGTCGGTGTGTGTGTGTGTGTGTGTTGTCGGTGTGTGTGTGTGTGTTGTCGGTGTGTGTGTGTGTGTGTGTCGGTGTGTGTGTGTGTGTGTTGTCGGTGTGTGTGTGTGTGTGTTGTCGGTGTGTGTGTGTGTGTTGTCGGTGTGTGTGTGTGTGTGTCGTGTGTGTGTGTGTGTGTGTTGTCGGTGTGTGTGTGTGTGTGTGTGTGTGTGTGTGTGTGTGTGTGTGTGTTGTCGGTGTGTGTGTGTGTGTGTTGTCGTGTGTGTGTGTGTGTGTTGTCGGTGTGTGTGTGTGTGTGTGTCGTGTGTGTGTGTGTGTGTGTGTGTGTGTGTGTGTGTTGTCGGTGTGTGTGTGTGTGTGTTGTCGGTGTGTGTGTGTGTGTGTGTGTGTCGGTGTGTGTGTGTGTGTTGTCGGTGTGTGTGTGTGTGTGTTGTCGTGTGTGTGTGTGTGTGTGTTGTCGGTGTGTGTGTGTGTGTTGTCGGTGTGTGTGTGTGTGTGTTGTCGGTGTGTGTGTGTGTGTTGTCGGTGTGTGTGTGTGTGTGTTGTCGGTGTGTGTGTGTGTGTGTTGTCGGTGTGTGTGTGTGTGTGTGTGTGTGTGTGTGTGTGTGTGTGTGTGTGTGTGTTGTCGGTGTGTGTGTGTGTGTGTGTTGTCGGTGTGTGTGTGTGTGTGTGTGTGTGTGTGTGTGTTGTCGGTGTGTGTGTGTGTGTTGTCGGTGTGTGTGTGTGTGTGTTGTCGGTGTGTGTGTGTGTGTGTTGTCGGTGTGTGTGTGTGTGTGTTGTCGGTGTGTGTGTGTGTGTGTGTGTGTGTGTGTGTGTTGTCGGTGTGTGTGTGTGTGTTGTCGGTGTGTGTGTGTGTGTGTTGTCGTGTGTGTGTGTGTGTGTGTGTGTGTGTGTGTGTGTGTGTGTGTGTGTGTTGTCGGTGTGTGTGTGTGTGTGTGTTGTCGTGTGTGTGTGTGTGTGTTGTCGGTGTGTGTGTGTGTGTTGTCGGTGTGTGTGTGTGTGTGTTGTCGGTGTGTGTGTGTGTGTGTTGTCGGTGTGTGTGTGTGTGTGTGTGTGTGTGTGTGTGTGTGTGTGTGTGTGTGTGTGTGTGTGTGTGTGTGTGTGTTGTCGGTGTGTGTGTGTGTGTTGTCGGTGTGTGTGTGTGTGTTGTCGGTGTGTGTGTGTGTGTGTTGTCGGTGTGTGTGTGTGTGTGTTGTCGGTGTGTGTGTGTGTGTTGTCGGTGTGTGTGTGTGTGTTGTCGGTGTGTGTGTGTGTGTGTTGTCGGTGTGTGTGTGTGTGTCGTGTGTGTGTGTGTGTGTTGTCGGTGTGTGTGTGTGTGTGTCGGTGTGTGTGTGTGTGTGTTGTCGGTGTGTGTGTGTGTGTGTTGTCGGTGTGTGTGTGTGTTGTCGGTGTGTGTGTGTGTGTGTGTTGTCGGTGTGTGTGTGTGTGTGTTGTCGGTGTGTGTGTGTGTGTGTTGTCGGTGTGTGTGTGTGTGTGTGTTGTCGGTGTGTGTGTGTGTGTGTTGTCGGTGTGTGTGTGTGTGTGTGTTGTCGTGTGTGTGTGTGTTGTCGGTGTGTGTGTGTGTTGTCGGTGTGTGTGTGTGTGTGTTGTCGTGTGTGTGTGTGTGTGTTGTCGGTGTGTGTGTGTGTTGTCGGTGTGTGTGTGTGTGTGTGTGTTGTCGGTGTGTGTGTGTGTGTGTGTCGTGTGTGTGTGTGTGTGTTGTCGGTGTGTGTGTGTGTGTGTTGTCGGTGTGTGTGTGTGTGTGTTGTCGTGTGTGTGTGTGTGTGTGTGTTGTCGGTGTGTGTGTGTGTGTGTTGTCGTGTGTGTGTGTGTGTGTGTTGTCGGTGTGTGTGTGTTGTCGTGTGTGTGTGTGTGTGTGTTGTCGGTGTGTGTGTGTGTGTGTTGTCGGTGTGTGTGTGTGTGTGTCGGTGTGTGTGTGTGTGTGTTGTCGGTGTGTGTGTGTGTTGTCGGTGTGTGTGTGTGTGTGTTGTCGGTGTGTGTGTGTGTGTGTTGTCGGTGTGTGTGTGTGTGTGTGTCGTGTGTGTGTGTGTGTGTGTGTGTGTGTGTGTGTGTGTTGTCGGTGTGTGTGTGTGTGTGTTGTCGGTGTGTGTGTGTGTGTTGTCGGTGTGTGTGTGTGTGTTGTCGGTGTGTGTGTGTGTGTGTGTGTGTGTGTGTGTGTGTGTCGTGTGTGTGTGTGTGTTGTCGGTGTGTGTGTGTGTGTGTTGTCGGTGTGTGTGTGTGTGTGTGTGTGTGTGTGTGTGTGTGTGTGTGTGTGTGTGTGTGTGTGTGTGTGTTGTCGGTGTGTGTGTGTGTGTGTGTTGTCGGTGTGTGTGTGTGTGTTGTCGGTGTGTGTGTGTGTGTTGTCGGTGTGTGTGTGTGTGTTGTCGGTGTGTGTGTGTGTGTGTGTCGTGTGTGTGTGTGTGTGTGTGTGTGTGTGTTGTCGGTGTGTGTGTGTTGTCGTGTGTGTGTGTGTGTGTTGTGGTGTGTGTGTGTGTGTGTGTGTGTGTTGTCGGTGTGTGTGTGTGTGTTGTCGGTGTGTGTGTGTGTGTGTGTTGTCGGTGTGTGTGTGTGTGTGTTGTCGGTGTGTGTGTGTGTGTTGTCGTGTGTGTGTGTGTGTTGTCGGTGTGTGTGTGTGTGTGTGTTGTCGGTGTGTGTGTGTGTGTGTTGTCGGTGTGTGTGTGTGTTGTCGGTGTGTGTGTGTGTTGTCGGTGTGTGTGTGTGTGTGTTGTCGGTGTGTGTGTGTGTGTTGTCGGTGTGTGTGTGTGTTGTCGGTGTGTGTGTGTGTGTGTGTGTTGTCGGTGTGTGTGTGTGTGTGTTGTCGGTGTGTGTGTGTGTGTGTTGTCGGTGTGTGTGTGTGTGTGTTGTCGGTGTGTGTGTGTGTGTGTTGTCGGTGTGTGTGTGTGTGTGTGTTGTCGTGTGTGTGTGTGTGTTGTCGGTGTGTGTGTGTGTTGTCGGTGTGTGTGTGTGTGTGTTGTCGGTGTGTGTGTGTGTGTGTTGTCGGTGTGTGTGTGTGTTGTCGGTGTGTGTGTGTGTGTGTTGTCGGTGTGTGTGTGTGTGTTGTCGGTGTGTGTGTGTGTGTTGTCGGTGTGTGTGTGTGTGTGTTGTCGGTGTGTGTGTGTGTGTGTTGTCGGTGTGTGTGTGTGTTGTCGTGTGTGTGTGTGTGTTGTCGGTGTGTGTGTGTGTGTTGTCGGTGTGTGTGTGTGTGTGTGTGTGTGTGTTGTCGGTGTGTGTGTGTGTGTGTGTGTGTGTGTGTGTGTGTTGTCGTGTGTGTGTGTGTTGTCGGTGTGTGTGTGTGTGTGTGTTGTCGTGTGTGTGTGTGTGTCGTGTGTGTGTGTGTTGTCGGTGTGTGTGTGTGTGTGTTGTCGGTGTGTGTGTGTGTGTGTTGTCGGTGTGTGTGTGTGTGTGTTGTCGGTGTGTGTGTGTGTGTGTGTCGTGTGTGTGTGTGTGTGTGTGTTGTCGGTGTGTGTGTGTGTGTTGTCGGTGTGTGTGTGTGTGTGTTGTCGGTGTGTGTGTGTGTGTTGTCGGTGTGTGTGTGTGTGTGTTGTCGTGTGTGTGTGTGTGTGTTGTCGGTGTGTGTGTGTGTGTGTGTGTGTGTGTGTGTGTGTGTGTGTGTGTGTTGTCGGTGTGTGTGTGTGTGTGTTGTCGGTGTGTGTGTGTGTGTGTTGTCGGTGTGTGTGTGTGTGTGTGTGTGTGTGTGTGTGTGTGTGTTGTCGGTGTGTGTGTGTGTGTGTGTGTGTGTGTTGTCGGTGTGTGTGTGTGTGTGTTGTCGGTGTGTGTGTGTGTGTTGTCGGTGTGTGTGTGTGTGTGTGTGTTGTCGGTGTGTGTGTGTGTGTGTTGTCGGTGTGTGTGTGTGTGTTGTCGGTGTGTGTGTGTGTGTTGTCGGTGTGTGTGTGTGTGTGTTGTCGGTGTGTGTGTGTGTGTTGTCGGTGTGTGTGTGTGTTGTCGGTGTGTGTGTGTGTTGTCGGTGTGTGTGTGTGTGTGTTGTCGGTGTGTGTGTGTGTGTTGTCGGTGTGTGTGTGTGTTGTCGGTGTGTGTGTGTGTGTGTGTGTTGTCGGTGTGTGTGTGTGTGTGTTGTCGTGTGTGTGTGTGTGTGTTGTCGGTGTGTGTGTGTGTGTGTTGTCGGTGTGTGTGTGTGTGTGTTGTCGGTGTGTGTGTGTGTGTGTGTTGTCGGTGTGTGTGTGTGTTGTCGTGTGTGTGTGTGTTGTCGGTGTGTGTGTGTGTGTGTTGTCGGTGTGTGTGTGTGTGTGTTGTCGGTGTGTGTGTGTGTTGTCGGTGTGTGTGTGTGTGTGTTGTCGGTGTGTGTGTGTGTGTTGTCGGTGTGTGTGTGTGTGTGTGTCGTGTGTGTGTGTGTGTGTTGTCGTGTGTGTGTGTGTGTGTTGTCGGTGTGTGTGTGTGTTGTCGGTGTGTGTGTGTTGTCGTGTGTGTGTGTGTGTGTTGTCGGTGTGTGTGTGTGTGGTGTGTGTGTGTGTGTTGTCGGTGTGTGTGTGTGTTGTCGTGTGTGTGTGTGTGTGTTGTCGGTGTGTGTGTGTGTGTGTCGGTGTGTGTGTGTGTGTTGTCGGTGTGTGTGTGTGTGTGTGTGTGTGTGTGTTGTCGGTGTGTGTGTGTGTGTGTTGTCGGTGTGTGTGTGTGTGTGTTGTCGTGTGTGTGTGTGTGTGTGTTGTCGGTGTGTGTGTGTGTGTGTTGTCGGTGTGTGTGTGTGTGTGTGTGGTGTGTGTGTGTGTGTGTTGTCGGTGTGTGTGTGTGTGTGTTGTCGGTGTGTGTGTGTGTGTTGTCGGTGTGTGTGTGTGTGTGTTGTCGGTGTGTGTGTGTGTGTTGTCGGTGTGTGTGTGTGTGTGTGTCGGTGTGTGTGTGTGTGTGTGTGTGTGTGTGTGTGTGTGTGTGTGTGTGTGTGTGTGTGTGTGTGTGTGTGTGTGTGTGTGTGTGTGTGTGTGTGTTGTCGGTGTGTGTGTGTGTGTTGTCGGTGTGTGTGTGTGTGTGTTGTCGGTGTGTGTGTGTGTGTGTTGTCGGTGTGTGTGTGTGTGTGTGTGTGTGTGTGTGTTGTGGTGTGTGTGTGTGTGTTGTCGGTGTGTGTGTGTGTGTGTTGTCGGTGTGTGTGTGTGTGTGTGTCGGTGTGTGTGTGTGTGTGTGTGTGTGTGTGTGTGTGTGTGTTGTCGGTGTGTGTGTGTGTGTGTGTTGTCGGTGTGTGTGTGTGTGTTGTCGGTGTGTGTGTGTGTGTTGTCGGTGTGTGTGTGTGTGTGTGTGTGTCGGTGTGTGTGTGTGTGTGTTGTCGGTGTGTGTGTGTGTGTGTGTGTGTGTCGGTGTGTGTGTGTGTGTTGTCGGTGTGTGTGTGTGTGTGTGTGTGTGTTGTCGGTGTGTGTGTGTGTGTTGTCGGTGTGTGTGTGTGTGTTGTCGGTGTGTGTGTGTGTGTGTTGTCGGTGTGTGTGTGTGTGTGTTGTCGGTGTGTGTGTGTGTGTTGTCGGTGTGTGTGTGTGTGTTGTCGGTGTGTGTGTGTGTGTGTTGTCGGTGTGTGTGTGTGTGTTGTCGGTGTGTGTGTGTGTTGTCGTGTGTGTGTGTGTTGTCGGTGTGTGTGTGTGTGTGTTGTCGGTGTGTGTGTGTGTGTTGTGTGTGTGTGTGTGTGTTGTCGGTGTGTGTGTGTGTGTTGTCGGTGTGTGTGTGTGTGTTGTCGGTGTGTGTGTGTGTGTTGTCGGTGTGTGTGTGTGTGTTGTCGGTGTGTGTGTGTGTGTGTTGTCGGTGTGTGTGTGTGTGTGTGTGTGTCGTGTGTGTGTGTGTGTGTGGTGTGTGTGTGTGTTGTCGTGTGTGTGTGTGTGTGTTGTCGGTGTGTGTGTGTGTGTTGTCGGTGTGTGTGTGTGTTGTCGGTGTGTGTGTGTGTGTGTGTTGTCGGTGTGTGTGTGTGTGTGTTGTCGTGTGTGTGTGTGTGTGTTGTCGGTGTGTGTGTGTGTGTGTGTTGTCGGTGTGTGTGTGTGTGTGTTGTCGGTGTGTGTGTGTGTGTGTGTTGTCGGTGTGTGTGTGTGTTGTCGGTGTGTGTGTGTGTGTTGTCGGTGTGTGTGTGTTGTCGGTGTGTGTGTGTGTGTGTGTGTCGGTGTGTGTGTGTGTGTGTTGTCGGTGTGTGTGTGTGTGTGTGTGTGTGTGTGTGTGTGTTGTCGTGTGTGTGTGTGTGTTGTCGGTGTGTGTGTGTGTGTGTTGTCGGTGTGTGTGTGTGTGTGTTGTCGTGTGTGTGTGTGTGTGTGTGTGTGTGTGTGTGTGTGTGTGTGTGTGTTGTCGGTGTGTGTGTGTGTGTGTTGTCGGTGTGTGTGTGTGTGTGTGTGTGTGTGTGTGTGTGTGTCGTGTGTGTGTGTGTGTGTGTGTGTGTGTGTGTGTTGTGTGTGTGTGTGTGTGTTGTCGGTGTGTGTGTGTGTGTGTTGTCGGTGTGTGTGTGTGTGTGTGTGTGTGTGTGTGTGTTGTGTGTGTGTGTGTGTGTTGTCGGTGTGTGTGTGTGTGTGTGTTGTCGGTGTGTGTGTGTGTGTGTTGTCGGTGTGTGTGTGTGTGTTG
>NW_027675640.1:5000-30000 GCF_965601325.2 Salmo salar | reverse complement strand
TGTGTGTGTTGTCGTGTGTGTGTGTGTGTGTTGTCGGTGTGTGTGTGTGTGTTGTCGGTGTGTGTGTGTGTGTGTGTGTGTGTGTGTGTGTGTGTGTGTGTGTGTCGGTGTGTGTGTGTGTTGTCGTGTGTGTGTGTGTGTGTTGTCGGTGTGTGTGTGTGTGTGTTGTCGGTGTGTGTGTGTGTTGTCGTGTGTGTGTGTGTGTGTGTGTGTCGGTGTGTGTGTGTGTGTGTCGGTGTGTGTGTGTGTGTGTTGTCGTGTGTGTGTGTGTGTGTTGTCGGTGTGTGTGTGTGTGTCGGTGTGTGTGTGTGTGTGTTGTCGGTGTGTGTGTGTGTGTCGTGTGTGTGTGTGTGTGTGTGTGTGTGTGTGTGTGTGTTGTCGGTGTGTGTGTGTGTGTTGTCGGTGTGTGTGTGTGTGTTGTCGGTGTGTGTGTGTGTGTGTCGGTGTGTGTGTGTGTGTTGTCGGTGTGTGTGTGTGTGTTGTCGTGTGTGTGTGTGTGTGTGTCGGTGTGTGTGTGTGTGTCGTGTGTGTGTGTGTGTGTGTGTGTGTGTGTGTGTGTGTTGTCGGTGTGTGTGTGTGTGTGTGTGTGTGTGTGTGTGTGTGTGTGTGTGTGTCGGTGTGTGTGTGTGTGTTGTCGGTGTGTGTGTGTGTGTGTGTCGGTGTGTGTGTGTGTTGTCGGTGTGTGTGTGTGTGTGTTGTCGGTGTGTGTGTGTGTGTGTGTGTGTCGGTGTGTGTGTGTGTGTGTGTTGTCGGTGTGTGTGTGTGTGTTGTCGGTGTGTGTGTGTGTGTGTGTGTCGGTGTGTGTGTGTGTGTGTTGTCGGTGTGTGTGTGTGTGTGTGTCGTGTGTGTGTGTGTGTGTGTGTGTGTGTGTGTGTGTGTGTTGTCGGTGTGTGTGTGTGTGTGCGTTGTGTGTGTGTTGTCGGTGTGTGTGTGTGTTGTCGGTGTGTGTGTGTGTGTGTTGTGTGTGTGTGTGTGTGTGTTGTCGGTGTGTGTGTGTGTTGTCGGTGTGTGTGTGTGTGTGTGTTGTCGGTGTGTGTGTGTGTGTGTGTTGTCGGTGTGTGTGTGTGTGTGTGTGTGTGTGTGTGTGTGTTGTGTGTGTGTGTGTGTGTGTCGTGTGTGTGTGTGTGTTGTCGGTGTGTGTGTGTGTGTGTCGGTGTGTGTGTGTGTGTTGTGGTGTGTGTGTGTGTGTGTTGTCGGTGTGTGTGTGTGTGTGTCGGTGGTGTGTGTGTGTTGTCGGTGTGTGTGTGTGTGTGTTGTCGGTGTGTGTGTGTGTGTTGTCGGTGTGTGTGTGTGTGTGTGTCGGTGTGTGTGTGTGTGGTGTGTGTTGTCGTGTGTGTGTGTGTGTGTGTTGTCGGTGTGTGTGTGTGTGTGTGTGTGTGTGTGTGTCGGTGTGTGTGTGTGTGTCGTGTGTGTGTGTGTGTGTGTGTGTGTGTGTGTTGTCGGTGTGTGTGTGTTGTGTGTGTGTGTGTGTGTGTGTGTGTGTGTGTGTGTTGTCGGTGTGTGTGTGTGTGTGTTGTCGGTGTGTGTGTGTGTGTTGTCGGTGTGTGTGTGTGTGTGTGTCGTGTGTGTGTGTGGTGTGTGTGTGTGTGTGTTGTCGGTGTGTGTGTGTGTGTGTTGTCGGTGTGTGTGTGTGTGTGTTGTCGGTGTGTGTGTGTGTGTGTTGTCGGTGTGTGTGTGTGTGTTGTCGGTGTGTGTGTGTGTGTTGTCGGTGTGTGTGTGTGTGTGTGTGTGTGTGTGTGTGTGTGTGTGTGTGTGTGTGTGTGTGTGTGTGTGTGTGTGTGTGTTGTCGGTGTGTGTGTGTGTGTGTGTTGTCGGTGTGTGTGTGTGTGTTGTCGTGTGTGTGTGTGTGTTGTCGGTGTGTGTGTGTGTGTTGTCGGTGTGTGTGTGTGTGTTGTCGTGTGTGTGTGTGTGTGTTGTCGTGTGTGTGTGTGTGTGTGTGTGTGTGTGTTGTGTGTGTGTGTGTGTGTGTGTGTGTGTGTGTGTGTGTGTGTGTGTGTGTGTGTGTGTGTGTGTTGTCGGTGTGTGTGTGTGTGTTGTCGGTGTGTGTGTGTGTGTGTGTGTGTGTGTGTGTGTGTGTGTTGTCGGTGTGTGTGTGTGTGTCGTGTGTGTGTGTGTGTGTGTGTGTGTGTGTGTGTGTGTGTGTTGTCGGTGTGTGTGTGTGTGTTGTCGGTGTGTGTGTGTGTGTGTGTGTGTGTGTGTGTGTGTGTGTGTGTTGTCGGTGTGTGTGTGTGTGTGTGTTGTGTGTGTGTGTGTGTGTTGTCGGTGTGTGTGTGTGTGTGTTGTCGGTGTGTGTGTGTGTGTGTTGTCGTGTGTGTGTGTGTGTGTTGTCGGTGTGTGTGTGTGTGTGTTGTCGGTGTGTGTGTGTGTGTGTGTCGGTGTGTGTGTGTGTGTTGTCGGTGTGTGTGTGTGTGTTGTCGGTGTGTGTGTGTGTGTGTGTGTGTGTGTGTGTGTGTGTGTGTCGGTGTGTGTGTGTGTTGTCGGTGTGTGTGTGTGTGTTGTCGGTGTGTGTGTGTGTGTGTGTGTCGGTGTGTGTGTGTGTGTGTGTGTGTGTCGTGTGTGTGTGTGTGTGTGTGTTGTCGTGTGTGTGTGTGTGTGTTGTCGGTGTGTGTGTGTGTGTTGTCGGTGTGTGTGTGTGTTGTTGTCGGTGTGTGTGTGTGTGTGTGTGTGTGTGTGTGTGTGTGTTGTCGGTGTGTGTGTGTGTGTGTGTGTGTGTGTTGTCGGTGTGTGTGTGTGTGTGTGTGTGTGTGTGTGTGTGTGTGTTGTCGGTGTGTGTGTGTGTGTGTGTCGGTGTGTGTGTGTGTGTTGTCGGTGTGTGTGTGTGTGTGTGTGTTGTCGTGGTGTGTGTGTGTGTGTTGTCGGTGTGTGTGTGTGTGTGTGTCGGTGTGTGTGTGTGTGTGTGTGTGTCGGTGTGTGTGTGTGTGTTGTCGGTGTGTGTGTGTGTGTGTGTGTGTGTGTGTGTGTGTTGTCGGTGTGTGTGTGTGTGTGTGTGTGTGTGTGTGTGTGTTGTCGGTGTGTGTGTGTGTGTGTTGTCGTGTGTGTGTGTGTGTGTGTGTGTGTGTGTGTGTGTGTGTTGTGTGTGTGTGTGTGTGTGTGTGTGTGTGTGTGTGTGTGTGTGTTGTCGGTGTGTGTGTGTGTGTGTGTTGTCGTGTGTGTGTGTGTGTTGTCGGTGTGTGTGTGTGTGTGTGTGTGTGTGTGTGTGTGTGTGTGTGTGTGTTGTCGGTGTGTGTGTGTGTGTTGTCGGTGTGTGTGTGTGTGTGTGTCGGTGTGTGTGTGTGTGTGTTGTCGTGTGTGTGTGTGTGTGTTGTCGTGTGTGTGTGTGTGTGTGTCGTGTGTGTGTGTGTGTGTTGTCGTGTGTGTGTGTGTGTGTTGTCGGTGTGTGTGTGTGTGTGTTGTCGGTGTGTGTGTGTGTGTGTGTGTGTGTGTGTGTGTGTGTTGTCGGTGTGTGTGTGTGTGTGTTGTCGGTGTGTGTGTGTGTGTGTGTTTGTCGGTGTGTGTGTGTGTGTGTGTGTGTGTGTCGTGTGTGTGTGTGTGTGTGTGTTGTCGGTGTGTGTGTGTGTGTCGTTGTGTGTGTGTGTGTGTGTGTGTGTGTGTGTGGTGTGTGTGTGTGTGTGTTGTCGGTGTGTGTGTGTGTGTGTGGTGTGTGTGTGTGTGTGTGTGTGTGTCGGTGTGTGTGTGTGTGTGTTGTCGGTGTGTGTGTGTTGTGTGTGTGTGTGTGTGTGTGTGTGTGTGTGTGTGTTGTCGGTGTGTGTGTGTGTGTGTTGTCGGTGTGTGTGTGTGTGTGTTGTCGGTGTGTGTGTGTGTGTGTGTTGTCGGTGTGTGTGTGTGTGTGTCGTGTGTGTGTGTGTGTGTGTGTGTGTGTGTGTGTGTGTGTGTGTGTGTTGTCGGTGTGTGTGTGTGTGTGTGTGGTGTGTGTGTGTGTGTGTTGTCGGTGTGTGTGTGTGTGTTGTCGGTGTGTGTGTGTGTGTGTGTTGTCGTGTGTGTGTGGTGTGTGTGTGTGTCGGTGTGTGTGTGTGTGTTGTCGGTGTGTGTGTGTGTTGTCGGTGTGGTGTGTGTGTGTTGTCGGTGTGTGTGTGTGTGTGTTGTCGGTGTGTGTGTGTGTGTTGTGGTGTGTGTCGTGTGTGTGTGTGTGTGTTGTCGGTGTGTGTGTGTGTGTTGTCGGTGTGTGTGTGTGTGTGTGTGGTCGGTGTGTGTGTGTGTTGTCGGTGTGTGTGTGTGTGTGTGTGTGTGTCGGTGTGTGTGTGTGTGTGTGTGTGTGTGTGTGTGTCGGTGTGTGTGTGTGTGTGTTGTCGGTGTGTGTGTGTGTGTGTGTGTGTGTGTGTGTGTGTGTGTGTGTGTGTTGTCGGTGTGTGTGTGTGTGTGTTGTCGGTGTGTGTGTGTGTGTTGTCGGTGTGTGTGTGTGTGTGTGTGTGTCGTGTGTGTGTGTGTGTTGTCGGTGTGTGTGTGTGTGTGTTGTCGGTGTGTGTGTGTGTGTGTGTGTGTGTGTGTGTGTGTGTTGTCGGTGTGTGTGTGTGTGTTGTCGGTGTGTGTGTGTGTGTGTGTTGTCGGTGTGTGTGTGTGTGTGTCGTGTGTGTGTGTGTGTGTGTTGTCGGTGTGTGTGTGTGTGTGTTGTCGTCGTGTGTGTGTGTGTGTTGTCGGTGTGTGTGTGTGTGTTGTCTGTTGTGTGTGTGTGTGTGTGTTGTCGGTGTGTGTGTGTGTGTTGTGTGTGTGTGTGTGTGTGTTGTCGTGTGTGTGTGGTGTGTGTGTGTGTCGTGTGGTGTGTGTGTGTTGTCGGTGTGTGTGTGTGTGTGTCGGTGTGTGTGTGTGTGTGTTGTCGGTGTGTGTGTGTGTGGTGTGTGTCGGTGTGTGTGTGTGTCGTGTGTGTGTGTGTGTGTTGTCGGTGTGTGTGTGTGTGTTGTCGGTGTGTGTGTGTGTGTGTGTCGGTGTGTGTGTGTGTGTGTGTGTGTGTGTGTGTGTGTGTGTTGTCGGTGTGTGTGTGTGTGTGTGTTGTCGGTGTGTGTGTGTGTGTTGTCGGTGTGTGTGTGTGTGTTGTCGGTGTGTGTGTGTGTGTGTTGTCGGTGTGTGTGTGTGTGTGTCGGTGTGTGTGTGTGTGTGTGTGTGTGTGTGTGTGTGTGTGTGTGTGTGTGTGTGTGTGTGTTGTCGTGTGTGTGTGTGTTGTCGGTGTGTGTGTGTGTGTTGTCGGTGTGTGTGTGTGTGTGTGTTGTCGGTGTGTGTGTGTGTGTGTCGGTGTGTGTGTGTGTGTGTGTGTGTTGTGTGTGTGTGTGTGTCGTGTGTGTGTGTTGTCGGTGTGTGTGTGTGTGTGTTGTCGGTGTGTGTGTGTGTGTGTGTGTGGTGTGTGTGTGTCGTGTGTGTGTGTGTTGTCGTGTGTGTGTGTGTTGTCGGTGTGTGTGTGTGTGTGTGTCGTGTGTGTGTGTGTGTGTGTTGTCGGTGTGTGTGTGTGTGTGTGTCGTGTGTGTGTGTGTGTGGTCGGTGTGTGTGTGTGTTGTCGGTGTGTGTGTGTGTGTGTTGTCGGTGTGTGTGTGTGTGTGTGTGTGTGTGTGTGTGTGTGTGTGTTGTCGTGTGTGTGTGTGTGTGTGTGTGTGTGTGTGTGTGTGTGTGTTGTCGGTGTGTGTGTGTGTTGTCGTGTGTGTGTGTGTGTGTGTCGTGTGTGTGGTGTTGTCGGTGTGTGTGTGTGTGTGTTGTCGGTGTGTGTGTGTGTGTGTTGTCGGTGTGTGTGTGTGTGTGTGTGTGTGTGTGTGTGTGTTGTCGTGTGTGTGTGTGTGTGTTGTCGGTGTGTGTGTGTGTGTGTGTTGTCGGTGTGTGTGTGTGTGTGTGTCGGTGTGTGTGTGTGTGTGTTGTCGGTGTGTGTGTGTGTGTTGTCGGTGTGTGTGTGTGTGTGTGTTGTCGGTGTGTGTGTGTGTGTGTTGTCGTGTGTGTGTGTGTGTTGTCGGTGTGTGTGTGTGTGTGTGTGTGTGTGTGTGTGTGTGTGTGTGTGTGTGTGTGTGTGTGTGTGTGTGTGTGTGTTGTCGGTGTGTGTGTGTGTGTTGTCGGTGTGTGTGTGTGTGTGTTGTCGGTGTGTGTGTGTGTGTGTGTTGTCGGTGTGTGTGTGTGTGTTGTCGGTGTGTGTGTGTGTGTGTGTGTGTGTGGTGTGTGTGTGTGTCGTGTGTGTGTGTGTGTGTGTGTGTTGTCGGTGTGTGTGTGTGTGTGTTGTCGGTGTGTGTGTGTGTGTGTTGTCGGTGTGTGTGTGTGTGTTGTCGTGTGTGTGTGTGTGTGTGTGTGTGTGTTGTTGTGTGTGTGTGTGTGTGTGTTGTCGGTGTGTGTGTGTGTGTGTGTCGTGTGTGTGTGTGTGTTGTCGGTGTGTGTGTGTGTGTTGTCGGTGTGTGTGTGTGTGTGTGTGTCGGTGTGTGTGTGTGTGTGTTGTCGGTGTGTGTGTGTGTGTGTGTGTGTGTGTGTGTGTGTGTGTGTGTGTTGTCGGTGTGTGTGTGTGTGTGTTGTCGGTGTGTGTGTGTGTGTTGTCGGTGTGTGTGTGTGTGTGTGTGTCGTGTGTGTGTGTGTGTGTGTTGTCGGTGTGTGTGTGTGTGTGTGTGTCGGTGTGTGTGTGTGTGTGTGTGTGTGTGTGTGTGTGTGTGTGTGTGTGTGTGTGTGTGTGTGTGTGTTGTCGGTGTGTGTGTGTGTGTTGTCGGTGTGTGTGTGTGTGTTGTCGTGTGTGTGTGTGTGTGTGTGTGTGTGTGTGTGTTGTCGGTGTGTGTGTGTGTGTGTTGTCGGTGTGTGTGTGTGTGTGTGTGGTGTGTGTGTGTGTGTGTGTGTGTGTGTGTGTGTGTCGGTGTGTGTGTGTGTGTTGTCGGTGTGTGTGTGTGTGTGTTGTCGTGTGTGTGTGTGTGTGTTGTCGGTGTGTGTGTGTGTGTGTTGTCGGTGTGTGTGTGTGTGTGTGTTGTCGGTGTGTGTGTGTGTGTGTGTTGTCGGTGTGTGTGTGTGTGTGTTGTGTGTGTGTGTGTGTGTTGTCGTGTGTGTGTGTGTGTGTGTGTGTGTGTGTGTGTGTGTGTTGTCGGTGTGTGTGTGTGTGTTGTCGGTGTGTGTGTGTGTGTGTTGTCGGTGTGTGTGTGTGTGTGTTGTCGTGTGTGTGTGTGTGTGTTGTGTGTGTGTGTGTGTGTGTGTGTGTGTGTGTGTTGTCGGTGTGTGTGTGTGTGTGTTGTCGGTGTGTGTGTGTGTGTGTGTGTGTGTGTGTGTGTTGTCGGTGTGTGTGTGTGTGTTGTCGGTGTGTGTGTGTGTGTGTTGTCGGTGTGTGTGTGTGTGTGTGTGTGTCGGTGTGTGTGTGTGTGTGTGTGTGTGTGTGTGTGTGTGTTGTGTGTGTGTGTGTGTGTTGTCGGTGTGTGTGTGTGTGTGTTGTCGGTGTGTGTGTGTGTGTGTGTCGTGTGTGTGTGTGTGTGTGTGTGTGTGTGTGTGTGTGTGTGTGTGTGTGTGTCGGTGTGTGTGTGTGTGTTGTCGTGTGTGTGTGTGTGTGTTGTCGGTGTGTGTGTGTGTGTGTGTGTGTGTCGTGTGTGTGTGTGTGTGTTGTCGTGTGTGTGTGTGTGTGTGTTGTCGGTGTGTGTGTGTGTGTGTGTTGTCGGTGTGTGTGTGTGTGTGTGTGTCGTGTGTGTGTGTGTGTGTTGTCGGTGTGTGTGTGTGTGTTGTCGGTGTGTGTGTGTGTGTGTGTCGGTGTGTGTGTGTGTGTCGGTGTGTGTGTGTGTGTGTGTTGTCGTGTGTGTGTGTGTGTGTGTTGTCGGTGTGTGTGTGTGTTGTTGTCGGTGTGTGTGTGTGTGTGTTGTCGGTGTGTGTGTGTGTGTGTGTGTGTGTGTGTGTGTGTTGTCGGTGTGTGTGTGTGTGTGTTGTCGGTGTGTGTGTGTGTGTGTTGTCGGTGTGTGTGTGTGTGTGTTGTCGGTGTGTGTGTGTGTTGTCGTGTGTGTGTGTGTGTGTTGTCGGTGTGTGTGTGTGTGTCGTGTGTGTGTGTGTGTTGTCGGTGTGTGTGTGTGTGTGTTGTCGGTGTGTGTGTGTGTGTGTGTCGGTGTGTGTGTGTGTGTTGTCGGTGTGTGTGTGTGTGTTGTCGGTGTGTGTGTGTGTGTGTGTGTGTGTGTGTGTGTGTGTGTGTTGTCGGTGTGTGTGTGTGTGTTGTCGTGTGTGTGTGTGTGTGTTGTCGTGTGTGTGTGTGTGTGTGTTGTCGGTGTGTGTGTGTGTGTTGTCGGTGTGTGTGTGTGTGTGTGTTGTCGGTGTGTGTGTGTGTGTGTGTTGTCGTGTGTGTGTGTGTGTGTGTGTGGTGTGTGTGTGTTGTCGGTGTTGTGTGTGTGTGTGTTGTCGGTGTGTGTGTGTGTGTTGTCGGTGTGTGTGTGTGTGTGTGTGTGTGTGTGTGTGTGTGTGTTGTCGGTGTGTGTGTGTGTTGTCGGTGTGTGTGTGTGTGTGTGTGTGTGTGTGTGTGTGTGTTGTCGGTGTGTGTGTGTGTGTGTGTCGGTGTGTGTGTGTGTGTGTGTGTGTGTGTGTGTGTGTGTGTGTGTGTGTGTGTGTGTTGTCGGTGTGTGTGTGTGTGTGTTGTCGGTGTGTGTGTGTGTGTGTGTGTGTGTGTGTGTGTGTGTGTGTTGTCGTGTGTGTGTGTGTGTGTTGTCGGTGTGTGTGTGTGTGTGTGTGTGTGTGTGTGTGTGTGTGTTGTCGGTGTGTGTGTGTGTGTGTTGTCGGTGTGTGTGTGTGTGTTGTCGTGTGTGTGTGTGTGTGTGTTGTCGGTGTGTGTGTGTGTGTGTTGTCGGTGTGTGTGTGTGTGTGTGTCGGTGTGTGTGTGTGTGTGTGTGTGTGTGTGTGTGTGTGTGTGTGTGTGTGTGTGTGTTGTCGGTGTGTGTGTGTGTGTGTGTTGTCGTGTGTGTGTGTGTGTGTGTTGTCGGTGTGTGTGTGTGTGTGTGTGTGTGTGTGTGTGTGTTGTCGGTGTGTGTGTGTGTGTGTTGTCGGTGTGTGTGTGTGTGTGTCGTGTGTGTGTGTGTGTGTGTTGTCGGTGTGTGTGTGTGTGTTGTCGGTGTGTGTGTGTGTGTGTGTGTGTGTGTGTGTGTGTGTGTGTGTTGTCGGTGTGTGTGTGTGTGTGTTGTCGGTGTGTGTGTGTGTGTGTGTCGGTGTGTGTGTGTGTGTGTTGTCGGTGTGTGTGTGTGTGTTGTCGGTGTGTGTGTGTGTGTTGTCGGTGTGTGTGTGTGTGTGTTGTCGGTGTGTGTGTGTGTGTTGTCGGTGTGTGTGTGTGTGTCGGTGTGTGTGTGTGTGTGTTGTCGTGTGTGTGTGTGTGTGTTGTCGGTGTGTGTGTGTGTGTGTGTCGGTGTGTGTGTGTGTGTGTGTTGTCGGTGTGTGTGTGTGTGTGTTGTCGGTGTGTGTGTGTGTGTGTGTGTCGGTGTGTGTGTGTGTGTGTTGTCGGTGTGTGTGTGTGTGTGTTGTCGGTGTGTGTGTGTGTGTTGTCGGTGTGTGTGTGTGTGTGTGTGTGTGTGTGTGTGTGTGTGTTGTCGGTGTGTGTGTGTGTGTTGTCGGTGTGTGTGTGTGTGTGTTGTCGTGTGTGTGTGTGTGTGTGTGTTGTCGGTGTGTGTGTGTGTGTTGTCGGTGTGTGTGTGTGTGTGTTGTCGGTGTGTGTGTGTGTGTTGTCGGTGTGTGTGTGTGTGTGTTGTCGGTGTGTGTGTGTGTGTGTGTCGGTGTGTGTGTGTGTGTGTTGTCGGTGTGTGTGTGTGTGTGTTGTCGGTGTGTGTGTGTGTGTGTTGTCGGTGTGTGTGTGTGTGTGTTGTCGGTGTGTGTGTGTGTGTGTGTGTGTGTGTGTGTGTGTGTTGTCGGTGTGTGTGTGTGTGTGTTGTCGTGTGTGTGTGTGTGTGTGTCGTGTGTGTGTGTGTGTGTTGTCGGTGTGTGTGTGTGTGTTGTCGGTGTGTGTGTGTGTGTTGTCGGTGTGTGTGTGTGTGTGTCGTGTGTGTGTGTGTGTGTGTGTGTGTGTGTGTGTTGTCGTGTGTGTGTGTGTGTGTTGTCGGTGTGTGTGTGTGTGTGTGTCGGTGTGTGTGTGTGTGTGTTGTCGGTGTGTGTGTGTGTGTGTTGTCGGTGTGTGTGTGTGTGTGTGTCGGTGTGTGTGTGTGTGTTGTCGGTGTGTGTGTGTGTGTGTGTGTGTGTGTGTGTGTGTGTGTTGTCGGTGTGTGTGTGTGTGTGTTGTCGGTGTGTGTGTGTGTGTTGTCGGTGTGTGTGTGTGTGTGTGTGTCGGTGTGTGTGTGTGTGTGTGTGTGTGTCGTGTGTGTGTGTGTGTTGTCGGTGTGTGTGTGTGTGTGTTGTCGGTGTGTGTGTGTGTTGTCGGTGTGTGTGTGTGTGTGTGTGTGTGTGTGTGTTGTCGGTGTGTGTGTGTGTGTGTTGTCGGTGTGTGTGTGTGTGTGTGTGTGTCGGTGTGTGTGTGTGTGTTGTCGGTGTGTGTGTGTGTGTGTTGTCGGTGTGTGTGTGTGTGTTGTCGGTGTGTGTGTGTGTGTGTGTGTGTGTGTGTGTGTGTGTGTTGTCGGTGTGTGTGTGTGTGTTGTCGGTGTGTGTGTGTGTGTGTGTTGTCGGTGTGTGTGTGTGTGTGTTGTCGGTGTGTGTGTGTGTGTGTTGTCGGTGTGTGTGTGTGTGTGTGTGTGTGTGTGTGTGTGTGTGTGTGTTGTCGGTGTGTGTGTGTGTGTGTGGTGTGTGTGTGTGTGTGTGTGTTGTCGGTGTGTGTGTGTGTGTTGTCGGTGTGTGTGTGTGTGTTGTCGGTGTGTGTGTGTGTGTGTGTTGTCGGTGTGTGTGTGTGTGTGTTGTCGGTGTGTGTGTGTGTGTGTTGTCGGTGTGTGTGTGTGTGTTGTCGGTGTGTGTGTGTGTGTTGTCGGTGTGTGTGTGTGTGTGTGTGTGGTGTGTGTGTGTGTGTGTTGTCGTGTGTGTGTGTGTGTGTGTGTTGTCGGTGTGTGTGTGTGTGTGTGTTGTCGGTGTGTGTGTGTGTGTGTTGTCGGTGTGTGTGTGTGTGTTGTCGGTGTGTGTGTGTGTGTGTGTGTGTGTGTCGGTGTGTGTGTGTGTGTTGTCGGTGTGTGTGTGTGTGTGTTGTCGGTGTGTGTGTGTGTGTGTGTGTCGGTGTGTGTGTGTGTGTTGTCGGTGTGTGTGTGTGTGTGTTGTCGGTGTGTGTGTGTGTGTGTGTCGGTGTGTGTGTGTGTGTGTTGTCGGTGTGTGTGTGTGTGTGTTGTCGGTGTGTGTGTGTGTGTGTTGTCGGTGTGTGTGTGTGTGTGTGTGTGTCGTGTGTGTGTGTGTGTGTTGTCGGTGTGTGTGTGTGTGTTGTCGGTGTGTGTGTGTGTGTGTTGTCGGTGTGTGTGTGTGTGTGTTGTCGGTGTGTGTGTGTGTGTGTTGTCGGTGTGTGTGTGTGTGTGTTGTCGGTGTGTGTGTGTGTGTGTTGTCGGTGTGTGTGTGTGTGTTGTCGGTGTGTGTGTGTGTGTGTGTCGTGTGTGTGTGTGTGTGTGTGTGTGTGTTGTCGGTGTGTGTGTGTGTGTGTTGTCGGTGTGTGTGTGTGTGTGTGTGTCGTGTGTGTGTGTGTGTGTGTGTTGTCGGTGTGTGTGTGTGTGTGTGTGTCGGTGTGTGTGTGTGTGTGTTGTCGGTGTGTGTGTGTGTGTGTTGTCGGTGTGTGTGTGTGTGTTGTCGGTGTGTGTGTGTGTGTGTGTGTGTGTGTGTGTGTGTGTGTGTGTGTGTTGTCGGTGTGTGTGTGTGTGTGTGTCGGTGTGTGTGTGTGTGTTGTCGGTGTGTGTGTGTGTGTGTTGTCGGTGTGTGTGTGTGTGTTGTCGGTGTGTGTGTGTGTGTGTTGTCGGTGTGTGTGTGTGTGTTGTCGGTGTGTGTGTGTGTGTGTTGTCGGTGTGTGTGTGTGTGTGTGTGTCGTGTGTGTTGTGTGTGTGTGTGTGTTGTCGGTGTGTGTGTGTGTGTGTTGTCGGTGTGTGTGTGTGTGTGTTGTCGGTGTGTGTGTGTGTGTGTGTGTGTCGTGTGTGTGTGTGTGTGTGTGTCGTGTGTGTGTGTGTGTGTGTGTCGTGTGTGTGTGTGTGTGTTGTCGGTGTGTGTGTGTGTGTGTTGTCGGTGTGTGTGTGTGTGTTGTCGGTGTGTGTGTGTGTGTGTTGTCGGTGTGTGTGTGTGTGTTGTCGGTGTGTGTGTGTGTGTTGTCGGTGTGTGTGTGTGTGTGTTGTCGGTGTGTGTGTGTGTGTGTTGTCGGTGTGTGTGTGTGTGTTGTCGGTGTGTGTGTGTGTGTGTTGTCGTGTGTGTGTGTGTCGTGTGTGTGTGTGTTGTCGGTGTGTGTGTGTGTGTGTGTTGTCGGTGTGTGTGTGTGTGTTGTCGGTGTGTGTGTGTGTGTGTTGTCGGTGTGTGTGTGTGTTGTCGGTGTGTGTGTGTGTGTTGTCGGTGTGTGTGTGTGTGTGTTGTCGGTGTGTGTGTGTGTGTTGTCGGTGTGTGTGTGTGTGTTGTCGGTGTGTGTGTGTGTGTGTTGTCGGTGTGTGTGTGTGTGTGTGTGTGTGTGTGTGTGTTGTCGGTGTGTGTGTGTGTGTTGTCGGTGTGTGTGTGTGTGTGTGTCGGTGTGTGTGTGTGTTGTCGGTGTGTGTGTGTGTGTGTTGTCGGTGTGTGTGTGTGTGTGTGTGTGTGTGTGTCGGTGTGTGTGTGTGTGTGTTGTCGGTGTGTGTGTGTGTGTGTGTGTGTGTGTGTGTGTGTGTGTGTTGTCGGTGTGTGTGTGTGTGTGTCGGTGTGTGTGTGTGTGTGTCGTGTGTGTGTGTGTGTGTGTTGTCGGTGTGTGTGTGTGTGTGTGTTGTCGGTGTGTGTGTGTGTGTTGTCGGTGTGTGTGTGTGTGTGTTGTCGGTGTGTGTGTGTGTGTGTTGTCGGTGTGTGTGTGTGTGTGTGGTGTGTGTGTGTGTGTTGTCGGTGTGTGTGTGTGTTGTCGGTGTGTGTGTGTGTGTGTTGTCGGTGTGTGTGTGTGTGTGTGTTGTCGGTGTGTGTGTGTGTGTTGTCGGTGTGTGTGTGTGTGTGTTGTCGGTGTGTGTGTGTGTGTGTGTCGGTGTGTGTGTGTGTGTTGTCGGTGTGTGTGTGTGTGTTGTCGTGTGTGTGTGTGTGTGTTGTCGGTGTGTGTGTGTGTGTGTTGTCGGTGTGTGTGTGTGTGTGTTGTCGGTGTGTGTGTGTGTGTTGTCGGTGTGTGTGTGTGTGTGTTGTCGGTGTGTGTGTGTGTGTGTGTGTCGTGTGTGTGTGTGTGTGTGTTGTCGGTGTGTGTGTGTGTGTGTGTCGGTGTGTGTGTGTGTGTGTTGTCGGTGTGTGTGTGTGTGTTGTCGGTGTGTGTGTGTGTGTGTTGTCGGTGTGTGTGTGTGTGTTGTCGGTGTGTGTGTGTGTGTGTTGTCGGTGTGTGTGTGTGTGTGTGTTGTCGGTGTGTGTGTGTGTGTGTGTGTCGGTGTGTGTGTGTGTGTGTTGTCGGTGTGTGTGTGTGTGTTGTCGGTGTGTGTGTGTGTGTGTCGTGTGTGTGTGTGTGTGTGTTGTCGGTGTGTGTGTGTGTGTTGTCGGTGTGTGTGTGTGTGTGTTGTCGGTGTGTGTGTGTGTGTTGTCGGTGTGTGTGTGTGTGTGTTGTCGGTGTGTGTGTGTGTGTGTGTGTGTGTGTGTGTGTGTGTGTGTGTGTGTGTGTGTGTGTGTGTGTGTTGTCGGTGTGTGTGTGTGTGTGTTGTCGGTGTGTGTGTGTGTGTTGTCGGTGTGTGTGTGTGTGTGTTGTCGGTGTGTGTGTGTGTGTGTTGTCGGTGTGTGTGTGTGTGTGTGTGTGTCGTGTGTGTGTGTGTGTTGTCGGTGTGTGTGTGTGTGTTGTGTGTGTGTGTGTGTGTTGTCGGTGTGTGTGTGTGTGTGTTGTCGGTGTGTGTGTGTGTGTGTGTGTCGGTGTGTGTGTGTGTGTTGTCGGTGTGTGTGTGTGTGTGTTGTCGGTGTGTGTGTGTGTTGTCGTGTGTGTGTGTGTGTGTTGTCGGTGTGTGTGTGTGTGTGTTGTCGGTGTGTGTGTGTGTGTGTTGTCGGTGTGTGTGTGTGTGTTGTCGGTGTGTGTGTGTGTGTGTTGTCGGTGTGTGTGTGTGTGTGTGTGTCGGTGTGTGTGTGTGTGTGTTGTCGGTGTGTGTGTGTGTGTTGTCGGTGTGTGTGTGTGTGTGTTGTCGGTGTGTGTGTGTGTGTTGTCGGTGTGTGTGTGTGTGTTGTCGGTGTGTGTGTGTGTGTGTTGTCGGTGTGTGTGTGTGTGTGTTGTCGGTGTGTGTGTGTGTGTGTTGTCGGTGTGTGTGTGTGTGTTGTCGTGTGTGTGTGTGTGTGTTGTCGGTGTGTGTGTGTGTGTGTGTCGGTGTGTGTGTGTGTGTGTTGTCGGTGTGTGTGTGTGTGTGTGTGTTGTCGGTGTGTGTGTGTGTGTGTTGTCGGTGTGTGTGTGTGTGTGTGTTGTCGTGTGTGTGTGTGTTGTCGGTGTGTGTGTGTGTGTGTTGTCGGTGTGTGTGTGTGTGTGTTGTCGGTGTGTGTGTGTGTGTGTGTGTGTGTGTGTGTGTGTGTGTGTGTGTTGTCGGTGTGTGTGTGTGTGTGTGTTGTCGGTGTGTGTGTGTGTGTTGTCGGTGTGTGTGTGTGTGTGTTGTCGGTGTGTGTGTGTGTGTTGTCGTGTGTGTGTGTGTGTGTTGTCGGTGTGTGTGTGTGTGTGTGTTGTCGGTGTGTGTGTGTGTGTTGTCGGTGTGTGTGTGTGTGTGTTGTCGGTGTGTGTGTGTGTGTGTTGTCGGTGTGTGTGTGTGTGTGTTGTCGGTGTGTGTGTGTGTGTGTTGTCGTGTGTGTGTGTGTGTGTGTTGTCGGTGTGTGTGTGTGTGTGTGTCGGTGTGTGTGTGTGTGTTGTCGGTGTGTGTGTGTGTGTGTGTGTGGTGTCGGTGTGTGTGTGTGTGTTGTCGGTGTGTGTGTGTGTGTGTTGTCGGTGTGTGTGTGTGTGTTGTCGGTGTGTGTGTGTGTGTTGTCGGTGTGTGTGTGTGTGTGTGTGTGTGTGTGTGTGTGTGTGTCGTGTGTGTGTGTGTGTGTGTGTGTGTGTGTTGTCGGTGTGTGTGTGTGTGTTGTCGGTGTGTGTGTGTGTGTGTTGTCGGTGTGTGTGTGTGTTGTCGGTGTGTGTGTGTGTGTGTTGTCGGTGTGTGTGTGTGTGTGTGTGTGTGTTGTCGTGTGTGTGTGTGTTGTCGGTGTGTGTGTGTGTGTGTTGTCGGTGTGTGTGTGTGTGTGTCGTGTGTGTGTGTGTTGTCGGTGTGTGTGTGTGTGTTGTCGGTGTGTGTGTGTGTGTGTGTGTCGGTGTGTGTGTGTGTGTGTGTGTTGTCGGTGTGTGTGTGTGTGTTGTCGGTGTGTGTGTGTGTGTGTGTGTGTGTGTGTGTTGTCGTGTGTGTGTGTGTGTGTTGTCGGTGTGTGTGTGTGTGTGTTGTCGGTGTGTGTGTGTGTTGTCGGTGTGTGTGTGTGTGTGTGTCGGTGTGTGTGTGTGTGTTGTCGGTGTGTGTGTGTGTGTTGTCGGTGTGTGTGTGTGTGTGTTGTCGGTGTGTGTGTGTGTGTTGTCGGTGTGTGTGTGTGTGTGTTGTCGGTGTGTGTGTGTGTGTGTTGTCGTGTGTGTGTGTGTGTGTTGTCGGTGTGTGTGTGTGTGTTGTCGGTGTGTGTGTGTGTGTGTTGTCGGTGTGTGTGTGTGTGTGTGTCGTGTGTGTGTGTGTGTGTGTTGTCGGTGTGTGTGTGTGTGTGTTGTCGGTGTGTGTGTGTGTGTGTTGTCGGTGTGTGTGTGTGTGTTGTCGGTGTGTGTGTGTGTGTTGTCGGTGTGTGTGTGTGTGTGTTGTCGGTGTGTGTGTGTGTGTGTGTCGGTGTGTGTGTGTGTGTGTTGTCGGTGTGTGTGTGTGTGTGTGTCGGTGTGTGTGTGTGTGTGTTGTCGGTGTGTGTGTGTGTGTGTGTCGGTGTGTGTGTGTGTGTGTGTTGTCGGTGTGTGTGTGTGTGTGTTGTCGGTGTGTGTGTGTGTGTGTGTCGTGTGTGTGTGTGTGTGTTGTCGGTGTGTGTGTGTGTGTGTTGTCGGTGTGTGTGTGTGTGTTGTCGGTGTGTGTGTGTGTGTGTTGTCGGTGTGTGTGTGTGTGTGTGTGTGTGTGTGTGTGTGTGTGTGTGTGTGTGTTGTCGGTGTGTGTGTGTGTGTGTGTGTGTGTGTGTGTGTGTGTGTTGTCGGTGTGTGTGTGTGTGTGTTGTCGGTGTGTGTGTGTGTGTGTTGTCGGTGTGTGTGTGTGTGTTGTCGGTGTGTGTGTGTGTGTGTTGTCGGTGTGTGTGTGTGTGTTGTCGGTGTGTGTGTGTGTGTGTGTGTCGGTGTGTGTGTGTGTGTTGTCGGTGTGTGTGTGTGTGTGTGTGTGTGTGTGTGTGTGTGTGTGTTGTCGGTGTGTGTGTGTGTGTGTTGTCGGTGTGTGTGTGTGTGTGTTGTCGGTGTGTGTGTGTGTGTTGTCGGTGTGTGTGTGTGTGTTGTCGGTGTGTGTGTGTGTGTGTTGTCGGTGTGTGTGTGTGTGTGTGTTGTCGTGTGTGTGTGTGTGTGTTGTCGGTGTGTGTGTGTGTGTGTTGTCGGTGTGTGTGTGTGTGTGTGGTGTGTGTGTGTTGTCGGTGTGTGTGTGTGTGTGTTGTCGGTGTGTGTGTGTGTGTGTGTGTCGGTGTGTGTGTGTGTGTGTGTGTGTGTGTGTGTGTGTGTGTGTGTTGTCGGTGTGTGTGTGTGTGTTGTCGGTGTGTGTGTGTGTGTGTTGTCGGTGTGTGTGTGTGTGTGTCGGTGTGTGTGTGTGTGTGTTGTCGGTGTGTGTGTGTGTGTGTTGTCGGTGTGTGTGTGTGTGTTGTCGTGTGTGTGTGTGTGTGTTGTCGGTGTGTGTGTGTGTGTTGTCGGTGTGTGTGTGTGTGTGTTGTCGTGTGTGTGTGTGTGTGTTGTCGGTGTGTGTGTGTGTGTGTTGTCGGTGTGTGTGTGTGTGTGTGTCGGTGTGTGTGTGTGTGTTGTCGGTGTGTGTGTGTGTGTGTTGTCGGTGTGTGTGTGTGTGTTGTCGGTGTGTGTGTGTGTGTGTGTCGGTGTGTGTGTGTGTGTTGTCGGTGTGTGTGTGTGTGTGTTGTCGTGTGTGTGTGTGTGTGTTGTCGGTGTGTGTGTGTGTGTGTTGTCGGTGTGTGTGTGTGTGTGTTGTCGGTGTGTGTGTGTGTGTTGTCGGTGTGTGTGTGTGTGTTGTCGGTGTGTGTGTGTGTGTGTTGTCGGTGTGTGTGTGTGTGTGTTGTCGGTGTGTGTGTGTGTGTGTTGTCGGTGTGTGTGTGTGTGTGTGTGTCGGTGTGTGTGTGTGTGTGTTGTCGGTGTGTGTGTGTGTGTTGTCGGTGTGTGTGTGTGTGTGTGTGTGTGTGTGTGTGTGTGTGTTGTCGGTGTGTGTGTGTGTGTGTTGTCGGTGTGTGTGTGTGTGTGTGTGTCGGTGTGTGTGTGTGTGTTGTCGGTGTGTGTGTGTGTGTGTTGTCGTGTGTGTGTGTGTGTGTTGTCGGTGTGTGTGTGTGTGTTGTCGGTGTGTGTGTGTGTGTGTTGTCGGTGTGTGTGTGTGTGTGTTGTCGGTGTGTGTGTGTGTGTGTTGTCGGTGTGTGTGTGTGTGTGTGTGTCGGTGTGTGTGTGTGTGTTGTCGGTGTGTGTGTGTGTGTTGTCGGTGTGTGTGTGTGTGTGTGTGTGTGTGTGTGTGTGTGTGTTGTCGGTGTGTGTGTGTGTGTTGTCGGTGTGTGTGTGTGTGTGTTGTCGGTGTGTGTGTGTGTGTGTGTGTGTGTGTGTGTGTGTGTTGTCGGTGTGTGTGTGTGTGTGTGTGTGTGTGTGTGTGTGTGTGTGTTGTCGGTGTGTGTGTGTGTGTTGTCGGTGTGTGTGTGTGTGTGTTGTCGGTGTGTGTGTGTGTGTGTGTGTGTGTGTGTGTGTGTGTGTCGTGTGTGTGTGTGTTGTCGGTGTGTGTGTGTGTGTTGTCGGTGTGTGTGTGTGTGTGTTGTCGGTGTGTGTGTGTGTGTGTTGTCGGTGTGTGTGTGTGTGTGTGTCGGTGTGTGTGTGTGTGTTGTCGGTGTGTGTGTGTGTGTGTTGTCGGTGTGTGTGTGTGTTGTCGGTGTGTGTGTGTGTGTGTTGTCGGTGTGTGTGTGTGTGTTGTCGGTGTGTGTGTGTGTGTGTGTGTGTGTGTGTGTCGGTGTGTGTGTGTGTGTCGGTGTGTGTGTGTGTGTGTGTTGTCGGTGTGTGTGTGTGTGTTGTGTGTGTGTGTGTGTGTGTGTTGTCGGTGTGTGTGTGTGTGTGGTGTGTGTGTGTGTGTGTTGTCGTGTGTGTGTGTGTGTTGTCGGTGTGTGTGTGTGTGTTGTCGGTGTGTGTGTGTGTGTGTTGTCGGTGTGTGTGTGTGTGTGTTGTCGGTGTGTGTGTGTGTGTTGTCGGTGTGTGTGTGTGTGTGTGTGTCGGTGTGTGTGTGTGTGTGTTGTCGGTGTGTGTGTGTGTGTGTTGTCGGTGTGTGTGTGTGTGTGTTGTCGGTGTGTGTGTGTGTGTGTTGTCGGTGTGTGTGTGTGTGTGTGTGTGTGTGTGTGTGTGTGTTGTCGTGTGTGTGTGTGTGTGTTGTCGGTGTGTGTGTGTGTGTGTTGTCGGTGTGTGTGTGTGTGTGTGTGTGTGTGTGTGTGTCGGTGTGTGTGTGTGTGTGTGTTGTCGGTGTGTGTGTGTGTGTGTTGTCGGTGTGTGTGTGTGTGTGTGTGTCGGTGTGTGTGTGTGTGTGTGTGTGTGTGTGTGTGTGTGTGTTGTCGGTGTGTGTGTGTGTGTGTTGTCGGTGTGTGTGTGTGTGTGTTGTCGGTGTGTGTGTGTGTGTGTTGTCGGTGTGTGTGTGTGTGTGTTGTCGGTGTGTGTGTGTGTGTGTTGTCGGTGTGTGTGTGTGTGTTGTCGGTGTGTGTGTGTGTGTGTTGTCGGTGTGTGTGTGTGTGTGTGTGTCGTGTGTGTGTGTGTGTGTTGTCGGTGTGTGTGTGTGTGTCGTGTGTGTGTGTGTGTGTTGTCGTGTGTGTGTGTGTGTGTTGTCGGTGTGTGTGTGTGTGTGTGTGTGTGTGTGTGTGTCGGTGTGTGTGTGTGTGTTGTCGGTGTGTGTGTGTGTGTGTTGTCGTGTGTGTGTGTGTGTTGTCGGTGTGTGTGTGTGTGTGTGTCGTGTGTGTGTGTGTGTGTGTGTGTGTGTTGTCGGTGTGTGTGTGTGTGTGTTGTCGGTGTGTGTGTGTGTGTGTTGTCGGTGTGTGTGTGTGTGTGTTGTCGGTGTGTGTGTGTGTGTGTGTGTGTGTGTGTGTGTGTTGTCGTGTGTGTGTGTGTGTGTTGTCGGTGTGTGTGTGTGTGTGTTGTCGGTGTGTGTGTGTGTGTGTCGTGTGTGTGTGTGTGTTGTCGGTGTGTGTGTGTGTGTGTCGGTGTGTGTGTGTGTGTGTTGTCGGTGTGTGTGTGTGTGTGTGTGTGTGTGTGTGTGTGTGTGTGTTGTCGGTGTGTGTGTGTGTGTGTTGTCGTGTGTGTGTGTGTGTGTGTGTTGTCGGTGTGTGTGTGTGTGTTGTCGGTGTGTGTGTGTGTGTGTGTTGTCGGTGTGTGTGTGTGTGTGTTGTCGGTGTGTGTGTGTGTGTGTTGTCGGTGTGTGTGTGTGTGTTGTCGGTGTGTGTGTGTGTGTGTGTGTGTGTGTGTGTGTGTTGTCGGTGTGTGTGTGTGTTGTCGGTGTGTGTGTGTGTGTGTTGTCGGTGTGTGTGTGTGTGTGTTGTCGGTGTGTGTGTGTGTGTTGTCGGTGTGTGTGTGTGTGTTGTCGGTGTGTGTGTGTGTGTTGTCGGTGTGTGTGTGTGTGTTGTCGGTGTGTGTGTGTGTGTGTTGTCGGTGTGTGTGTGTGTGTGTGTTGTCGGTGTGTGTGTGTGTGTGTGTCGGTGTGTGTGTGTGTGTTGTCGTGTGTGTGTGTGTGTGTTGTCGGTGTGTGTGTGTGTGTGTGTCGGTGTGTGTGTGTGTGTGTTGTCGTGTGTGTGTGTGTGTGTTGTCGGTGTGTGTGTGTGTGTTGTCGGTGTGTGTGTGTGTGTGTTGTCGGTGTGTGTGTGTGTGTGTGTGTGTGTGTGTGTGTGTGTGTGTGTGTGTGTGTGTTGTCGGTGTGTGTGTGTGTGTGTTGTCGGTGTGTGTGTGTGTGTTGTCGGTGTGTGTGTGTGTGTGTTGTCGGTGTGTGTGTGTGTGTGTTGTCGGTGTGTGTGTGTGTGTTGTCGGTGTGTGTGTGTGTGTTGTCGGTGTGTGTGTGTGTGTGTCGGTGTGTGTGTGTGTGTGTTGTCGGTGTGTGTGTGTGTGTGTTGTCGGTGTGTGTGTGTGTGTGTGTGTGTGTGTGTGTGTTGTCGGTGTGTGTGTGTGTGTGTGTTGTCGGTGTGTGTGTGTGTGTTGTCGGTGTGTGTGTGTGTGTGTTGTCGGTGTGTGTGTGTGTGTGTTGTCGGTGTGTGTGTGTGTGTGTTGTCGGTGTGTGTGTGTGTGTGTTGTCGTGTGTGTGTGTGTGTTGTCGTGTGTGTGTGTGTGTGTTGTCGGTGTGTGTGTGTGTGTTGTCGGTGTGTGTGTGTGTGTGTTGTCGGTGTGTGTGTGTGTGTGTTGTCGGTGTGTGTGTGTGTGTGTGTCGGTGTGTGTGTGTGTTGTCGGTGTGTGTGTGTGTGTGTGTTGTCGGTGTGTGTGTGTGTGTTGTCGGTGTGTGTGTGTGTGTTGTCGGTGTGTGTGTGTGTGTGTTGTCGGTGTGTGTGTGTGTGTGTGTCGGTGTGTGTGTGTGTGTGTGTGTGTGTGTGTGTGTGTGTGTTGTCGGTGTGTGTGTGTGTGTGTTGTCGGTGTGTGTGTGTGTGTGTGTCGGTGTGTGTGTGTGTGTGTGTGTGTGTGTGTGTGTGTGTGTGTGTGTGTGTGTGTGTGTTGTCGGTGTGTGTGTGTGTGTGTTGTCGGTGTGTGTGTGTGTGTGTTGTCGGTGTGTGTGTGTGTGTGTCGGTGTGTGTGTGTGTGTGTTGTCGGTGTGTGTGTGTGTGTTGTCGGTGTGTGTGTGTGTGTTGTCGGTGTGTGTGTGTGTGTTGTCGGTGTGTGTGTGTGTGTGTTGTCGGTGTGTGTGTGTGTGTTGTCGGTGTGTGTGTGTGTGTGTGTCGGTGTGTGTGTGTGTGTGTGTGTGTGTGTGTGTGTGTGTGTGTGTGTGTGTGTGTGTGTGTGTGTGTGTGTGTTGTCGGTGTGTGTGTGTGTGTGTGTTGTCGGTGTGTGTGTGTGTGTGTTGTCGGTGTGTGTGTGTGTGTTGTCGGTGTGTGTGTGTGTGTTGTCGGTGTGTGTGTGTGTGTGTGTTGTCGGTGTGTGTGTGTGTGTGTTGTCGGTGTGTGTGTGTGTGTTGTCGGTGTGTGTGTGTGTGTTGTCGGTGTGTGTGTGTGTGTTGTCGTGTGTGTGTGTGTGTGTTGTCGGTGTGTGTGTGTGTGTGTGTGTGTGTGTGTGTTGTCGGTGTGTGTGTGTGTGTTGTCGGTGTGTGTGTGTGTGTGTGTGTGTCGGTGTGTGTGTGTGTGTGTTGTCGGTGTGTGTGTGTGTGTTGTCGTGTGTGTGTGTGTGTGTGTTGTCGGTGTGTGTGTGTGTGTGTTGTCGGTGTGTGTGTGTGTGTGTTGTCGGTGTGTGTGTGTGTGTGTTGTCGGTGTGTGTGTGTGTGTGTCGGTGTGTGTGTGTGTGTTGTCGGTGTGTGTGTGTGTGTGTTGTCGGTGTGTGTGTGTGTGTGTGTCGGTGTGTGTGTGTGTTGTCGGTGTGTGTGTGTGTGTTGTCGGTGTGTGTGTGTGTGTGTTGTCGGTGTGTGTGTGTGTGTGTTGTCGGTGTGTGTGTGTGTGTGTGTGTGTGTGTGTGTGTGTGTGTGTGTTGTCGGTGTGTGTGTGTGTGTTGTCGGTGTGTGTGTGTGTGTTGTCGGTGTGTGTGTGTGTGTGTTGTCGTGTGTGTGTGTGTGTGTGTGTGTTGTCGGTGTGTGTGTGTGTGTTGTCGGTGTGTGTGTGTGTGTGTTGTCGGTGTGTGTGTGTGTGTGTGTGTGTGTGTGTGTGTGTGTGTGTGTTGTCGGTGTGTGTGTGTGTGTGTGTCGGTGTGTGTGTGTGTGTGTTGTCGGTGTGTGTGTGTGTGTTGTCGGTGTGTGTGTGTGTGTCGTGTGTGTGTGTGTGTGTTGTCGGTGTGTGTGTGTGTGTGTGTTGTCGGTGTGTGTGTGTGTGTTGTCGGTGTGTGTGTGTGTGTGTGTCGGTGTGTGTGTGTGTGTTGTCGGTGTGTGTGTGTGTGTTGTCGGTGTGTGTGTGTGTGTGTTGTCGGTGTGTGTGTGTGTGTGTGTTGTCGGTGTGTGTGTGTGTGTGTTGTCGGTGTGTGTGTGTGTGTGTTGTCGGTGTGTGTGTGTGTGTGTGTCGGTGTGTGTGTGTGTGTTGTCGGTGTGTGTGTGTGTGTTGTCGGTGTGTGTGTGTGTGTGTTGTCGGTGTGTGTGTGTGTGTGTGTCGGTGTGTGTGTGTGTGTGTTGTCGGTGTGTGTGTGTGTGTGTGTGTCGGTGTGTGTGTGTGTGTGTGTTGTCGGTGTGTGTGTGTGTGTTGTCGTGTGTGTGTGTGTGTGTTGTGTGTGTGTGTGTGTGTGTGTGTGTGTGTGTGTTGTCGGTGTGTGTGTGTGTGTGTTGTCGGTGTGTGTGTGTGTGTGTGTGTCGGTGTGTGTGTGTGTGTGTGTGTGTGTGTGTGTGTGTGTGTGTGTGTGTGTGTGTGTGTGTGTGTGTGTGTGTGTGTGTGTGTGTGTTGTCGGTGTGTGTGTGTGTGTTGTCGGTGTGTGTGGTGTGTGTTGTCGGTGTGTGTGTGTGTGTGTTGTGTGTGTGTGTGTTGTCGGTGTGTGTGTGTGGTGTCGGTGTGTGTGTGTGTGTTGTCGGTGTGTGTGTGTGTGTGTGTGTGTGTGTGTGTGTGTGTTGTCGGTGTGTGTGTGTGTGTGTGTGTCGGTGTGTGTGTGTGTGTGTTGTCGTGTGTGTGTGTGTGTGTTGTCGGTGTGTGTGTGTGTGTGTGTTGTCGGTGTGTGTGTGTGTGTGTTGTCGGTGTGTGTGTGTGTGTGTTGTCGGTGTGTGTGTGTGTGTGTGTCGTGTGTGTGTGTGTGTGTGTTGTCGGTGTGTGTGTGTGTGTTGTCGTGTGTGTGTGTGTGTGTTGTCGGTGTGTGTGTGTGTGTTGTCGGTGTGTGTGTGTGTGTTGTCGGTGTGTGTGTGTGTGTTGTCGGTGTGTGTGTGTGTGTGTGTGTCGGTGTGGTGTGTGTGTGTTGTCGGTGTGTGTGTGTGTGTTGTCGGTGTGTGTGTGTGTGTGTTGTCGGTGTGTGTGTGTGTGTTGTCGGTGTGTGTGTGTGTGTGTTGTCGGTGTGTGTGTGTGTGTGTTGTCGGTGTGTGTGTGTGTGTTGTCGGTGTGTGTGTGTGTGTTGTCGGTGTGTGTGTGTGTGTTGTCGGTGTGTGTGTGTGTGTTGTCGGTGTGTGTGTGTGTGTGGTGTGTGTGTGTGTGTGTTGTCGGTGTGTGTGTGTGTGTCGTGTGTGTGTGTGTGTGTGTTGTCGGTGTGTGTGTGTGTGTGTTGTCGGTGTGTGGTGTGTGTGTTGTCGGTGTGTGTGTGTGTGTGTGTCGGTGTGTGTGTGTGTGTGTGTCGTGTGTGTGTGTGTGTCGGTGTGTGTGTGTGTGTTGTCGGTGTGTGTGTGTGTGTGTGTGTCGGTGTGTGTGTGTGTGTGTGTGTGTGTGTGTGTGTGTGTGTGTGTGTGTGTGTGTGTGTGTGTGTGTGTGTGTGTTGTCGGTGTGTGTGTGTGTGTGTTGTCGGTGTGTGTGTGTGTGTGTTGTCGGTGTGTGTGTGTGTGTTGTCGGTGTGTGTGTGTGTGTGTTGTCGGTGTGTGTGTGTGTGTGTTGTCGGTGTGTGTGTGTGTGTGTTGTCGGTGTGTGTGTGTGTGTGTTGTCGGTGTGTGTGTGTGTGTGTCGGTGTGTGTGTGTGTGTGTCTGTGTGTGTGTGTGTGTTGTCGGTGTGTGTGTGTGTGTGTGTGTCGTGTGTGTGTGTGTGTGTGTGTGTGTGTGTGTGTGTGTGTGTGTGTGTGTGTGTTGTCGTGTGTGTGTGTGTGTGTTGTCGGTGTGTGTGTGTGTGTGTTGTCGTGTGTGTGTGTGTGTGTTGTCGGTGTGTGTGTGTGTGTGTTGTCGGTGTGTGTGTGTGTGTTGTCGGTGTGTGTGTGTGTGTGTGTCGGTGTGTGTGTGTGTGTGTGTGTCGTGTGTGTGTGTGTGTGTGTTGTCGGTGTGTGTGTGTGTGTGTGTTGTCGGTGTGTGTGTGTGTGTGTGTCGGTGTGTGTGTGTGTGTGTTGTCGGTGTGTGTGTGTGTGTTGTCGGTGTGTGTGTGTGTGTTGTCGGTGTGTGTGTGTGTGTGTGTGTGTGTGTGTGTGTGTGTCGGTGTGTGTGTGTGTGTGTTGTCGGTGTGTGTGTGTGTGTTGTCGGTGTGTGTGTGTGTGTGTGTCGTGTGTGTGTGTGTGTGTGTGTCGGTGTGTGTGTGTGTGTGTGTGTGTGTGTGTGTGTGTTGTCGGTGTGTGTGTGTGTGTGTGTGTGTGTGTGTGTGTGTGTGTGTGTGTGTCGGTGTGTGTGTGTGTGTGTGTGTCGGTGTGTGTGTGTGTGTGTGTCGTGTGTGTGTGTGTGTGTGTTGTCGGTGTGTGTGTGTGTGTGTTGTCGGTGTGTGTGTGTGTGTGTTGTCGGTGTGTGTGTGTGTGTGTGTGTGTGTCGGTGTGTGTGTGTGTGTTGTCGGTGGTGTGTGTGTGTGTTGTCGGTGTGTGTGTGTGTGTTGTCGGTGTGTGTGTGTGTGTGTGTCGGTGTGTGTGTGTGTGTGTTGTCGGTGTGTGTGTGTGTGTGTGTGTCGTGTGTGTGTGTGTGTGTTGTCGTGTGTGTGTGTGTGTGTGTTGTCGGTGTGTGTGTGTGTGTTGTCGGTGTGTGTGTGTGTGTGTTGTCGGTGTGTGTGTGTGTGTTGTCGGTGTGTGTGTGTGTGTGTTGTCGGTGTGTGTGTGTGTGTTGTCGGTGTGTGTGTGTG
>NW_027675640.1:0-2500 GCF_965601325.2 Salmo salar | reverse complement strand
TGTCGTGTGTGTGTGTGTGTTGTCGGTGTGTGTGTGTGTGTGTTGTCGGTGTGTGTGTGTGTGTGTTGTCGGTGTGTGTCGTGTGTGTGTTGTCGGTGTGTGTGTGTGTGTTGTCGTGTGTGTCGTGTGGTGTGTGTGTGTGTTGTCGGTGTGTGTGTGTGTCGTGTGCGTGTGTGTGTGTGTGTTGTCGGTGTGTGTGTGTTGTGTGTCGGTCGGTGTGTGTTGTGTGTGTTGTCGGTGTGTGTGTGTGTGTTGTCGGTGTGTGTGTGTGTGTGTTGTCGGTGTGTCGTGTGTGTGTGTTGTCGGTGTGTGTGTGCTGTTGTGTGTGTGTGTGTTGTCGGTGTGTGTGTGTGTGTTGTCGGTGTGTGTGTGTGTGTGTGTTGTCGGTGTGTGTGTGTGTGGTGTGTGTCGTGTGTGTGTGTGTGTTGTGTGTCGTGTGTGTGTGTGTGTGTGTGTCGTGTGTGTGTGTGTGTGTTGTCGGTGTGTGTGTGTGTGTGTTGTCGGTGTGTGTGTGTGTGTGTTGTCGGTGTGTGTGTGTGTGTGTGTGTTGTCGGTGTGTGTGTGTGTGTTGTCGTGTGTGTGTGTGTTGTGTGTTGTCGGTGTGTGTGTGTGTGTGTTGTCGGTGTGTGTGTGTGTGTGTGTTGTCGGTGTGTTGTGTGTGTGTGTGTTGTCGGTGTGTGTGTGTGTGTGTGTGTGCGTGTGTGTGTTGTCGGTGTGTGTGTGTGTGTTGTCGGTGTGTGTGTGTGTGTGTGTCGTGTGTGTGTGTGTGTGTGTTGTCGGTGTGTGTGTGTGTGTGTCGGTGCGTGTGTGTGTGGTGTGTTGTCGGTGTGTGTGTGTGTTGTCGGTGTGTGTGTGTGTGTGTGTGTGTGTGTGTTGTCGGTGTGTGTGTGTGTGTGTTGTCGTGTGTGTGTGTGTGTGTTGTCGGTGTGTGTGTGTGTGTGTGTTGTCGGTGTGTGTGTGTGTGTGTGTGGTCAGTGTGTGTGTGTGTCGTGTGTTGTCGGTGTGTGTGTGTCGGTGTGTGTGTCGGTGTGTGTGTGTGTGTGTTGTCGGTGTTGTGTGTGTGTGTTGTCGGTGTGTGTGTGTTGTCGGTGTGTGTGTGTGTGTTGTCGGTGTGTGTGTGTGTGTTGTCGTGTGTGTGTGTGTGTGTTGTCGGTGTGTGTGTGTGTGTGTGTGTTGTCGGTGTGTGTGTGTGTGTGTTGTCGTGTGTGTGTGTGTGTGTTGTCGGTGTGTGTGTGTGTGTGTTGTCGGTGTGTGTGTGTGTGTGTTGTCGGTGTGTGTGTGTGTGTGTGTTGTCGGTGTGTGTGTGTGTGTGTCGGTGTGTGTGTGTGTTGTCGTGTCGTGTGTGTGTGTGTGTTGTCGGTGTGTGTGTGTGTGTTGTCGGTGTGTGTGTGTGTGTTGTCGTGTGTTGTCGGTGTGTGTGTGTGTTGTCGTGTGTGTGTGTGTGTGTGTTGTCGGTGTGTGTGTGTGTGTGTGTGTCGTGTGTGTGTGTGTGTTGTCGGTGTGTGTGTGTGTGTGTTGTCGGTGTGTGTGTGTGTGTTGTCGGTGTGTGTGTGTGTGTGTGTGTTGTCGGTGTGTGTGTGTGTGTGTTGTCGGTGTGTGTGTGTGTGTGTTGTCGGTGTGTGTGTGTGTGTGTTGTCGGTCGTGTGTGTGTGTGTTGTGTTGTCGGTGTGTGTGTGTGTGTGTGTGTCGGTGTGTGTGGTGTGTGTGTTGTCGGTGTGTGTGTGTGTGTGTTGTCGGTGTGTGTGTGTGTTGTCGGTGTCGTGTGTGTGTGTCGGTGTGTGTCGTGTGTGTGTGTGTGTTGTCGGTGTGTGTGTGTGTGTGTTGTCGGTGTGTGTGTGTGTGTGTTGTCGGTGTGTGTGTGTGTGTGTGTGTTGTCGGTGTGTGTGTGTGTGTTGTCGGTGTGTGTGTGTTGTCGTGTGTGTCGGTGTGTGTGTGTCGTGTGTGTGTGTCGTGTGTGTGTGTGTGTTGTCGGTGTGTGTGTGTGTGTTGTCGGTGTGTGTGTGTGTGTGTGTGTCGGTGTGTGTGTGTGTGTGTTGTGTGTGTGTGTGTGTGTGTGTGTGTTGTCGGTGTGTGTGTGTGTGTGTTGTCGGTGTGTGTGTGTGTGTTGTCGGTGTGTGTGTGTGTGTGTGTGTGTGTGTGTGTGTGTGTGTGTGTGTGTGTGTTGTCGGTGTGTGTGTGTGTGTGTTGTCGGTGTGTGTGTGTGTGTGTGTGTGTGTGTGTGTGTGTGTTGTCGTGTGTGTGTGTGTGTGTGTGTGTGTGTGTGTGTGTGTGTGTGTGTGTGTTGTCGGTGTGTGTGTGTGTGTGTGTTGTCGGTGTGTGTGTGTGTGTTGTCGTGTGTGTGTGTGTGTGTGTTGGTGTGTGTGTGTGTTGTCGTGTGTGTGTGTGTGTGTGTTGTCGGTGTGTGTGTGTGTGTGTGTGTCGTGTGTGTGTGTGTGTGTGTTGTTGTGTGTGTGTGTGTGTGTGTTGTGTGTGTGTGTGTGTGTGTGTGTGTGTGTGTTGT
>NW_027675639.1:0-91434 GCF_965601325.2 Salmo salar | reverse complement strand
AGCCCTATTCCCTATATAGTGCACTACTTTAGACCAGAGCCCTATTCCCTATATAGTGCACTACTTTAGACCAGAGCCCTATTCCCTATATAGTGCACTACTTTAGACCAGAGCCCTATTCCCTATATAGTGCACTACTTTTGTCTAGGGGCCTATAGTGCTCTAGTCAAAAGCAGTGCAAGCGAATAGGGCAGCATTTGGGACACAATCCCTACCGTGTTCAGACAGGTGATTCTAAACACCGATATCTCTTTTACAATAATGACACGATTATCCGTGAGATTAGCAGGCCGTCAGAAATGAGTGAAGGTTGATTTGGTGTGTGTGTGTGTGTGTGTGTGTGTGTGTGTGTGACTCTCGGTCTCTCCACATACATAGAGAACTTTCTACCTTCAGGTCCTGGGAACCCACATGCAGGGGAGACAAAAGGGTTATTAAGGGGGTTATTAAGGGGGTTATTAAGGGGGTTATTAAGGGGGTTAATCATGCTGCTTCTATAGTACATCCTCCTGGATATCCTTCATCATAACCGCCATCATCATCATCATCCTTACAAACAACCAAAGGAGGCTGGTGAGTGGTAATCTGGGAGGACAGGATCATTGTAAAGTGTAATCTGGGAGGACAGGCTCATTGTAAGGTGTAATCTGGGAGGACAGGCTCATTGTAAAGTGTAATCTGGGAGGACAGGCTCATTGTAACGTGTAATCTGGGAGGACAGGCTCATTGTAACGTGTAATCTGGGAGGACAGGCTCATTGTAACGTGTAATCTGGGAGGACAGGCTCATTGTAATGTGTAATCTGGGAGGACAGGCTCATTGTAACGTGTAATCTGGGAGGACAGGCTCATTGTAACGTGTAATCTGGGAGGACAGGCTCATTGTAACGTGTAATCTGGGAGGACAGGCTCATTGTAACGTGTAATCTGGGAGGACAGGCTCATTGTAACGTGTAATCTGGGAGGACAGGATCATTGTAAAGTGTAATCTGGGAGGACAGGATCATTGTAAAGTGTAATCTGGGAGGACAGGCTCATTGTAACGTGTAATCTGGGAGGACAGGCTCATTGTAACGTGTAATCTGGGAGGACAGGCTCATTGTAACGTGTAATCTGGGAGGACAGGCTCATTGTAACGTGTAATCTGGGAGGACAGGCTCATTGTAACGTGTAATCTGGGAGGACAGGCTCATTGTAACGTGTAATCTGGGAGGACAGGCTCATCGTGTTTGATCGTGTTTGACATGAGCATGTCCTCCTAAATGTTTGCCCACTAGCCTTCTCTGGAAACAACAATTGAATAATCTGCATAATCATCATCATCATCATCATCAATTTAATCCAGCTAAATCAATTCAAATATTTATGAGCAATAGTACCAGCTAGAGGACTGGAGTAGCCCAGGCCTGAACTAAAGGGATTAAAACTGGAACAGCAGAGGACTGGAGGAGCCCAGGCCTGAACTAGAGGGATATAAAACTGGAACAGCAGAGGACTGGAGGAGCCCAGGCCTGAACTAGATGGATATAAACTGGAACAGCAGAGGACTGGAGGAGCCCAGGCCTGAACTAGATGGATATAAACTGGAACAGCAGAGGACTGGAGGAGCCCAGGCCTGAACTAGATGGATATAAACTGGAACAGCTAGAGGACTGGAGGAGCCCAGGCCTGAACTAGATGGATATAAACTGGAACAGCAGAGGACTGGAGGAGCCCAGGCCTGAACTAGATGGATATAAACTGGAACAGCAGAGGACTGGAGGAGCCCAGGCCTGAACTAGATGGATATAAACTGGAACAGCAGAGGACTGGAGGAGCCCAGGCCTGAACTAGATGGATATAAACTGGAACAGCTAGAGGACTGGAGGAGCCCAGGCCTGAACTAGATGGATATAAACTGGAACAGCAGAGGACTGGAGGAGCCCAGGCCTGAACTAGATGGATATAAACTGGAACAGCAGAGGACTGGAGGAGCCCAGGCCTGAACTAGATGGATATAAACTGGAACAGCTAGAGGACTGGAGGAGCCCAGGCCTGAACTAGATGGATATAAACTGGAACAGCAGAGGACTGGAGGAGCCCAGGCCTGAACTAGATGGATATAAACTGGAACAGCAGAGGACTGGAGGAGCCCAGGCCTGAACTAGATGGATATAAACTGGAACAGCAGAGGACTGGAGGAGCCCAGGCCTGAACTAGATGGATATAAACTGGAACAGCTAGAGGACTGGAGGAGCCCAGGCCTGAACTAGATGGATATAAACTGGAACAGCTAGAGGACTGGAGGAGCCCAGGCCTGAACTAGATGGATATAAACTGGAACAGCAGAGGACTGGAGGAGCCCAGGCCTGAACTAGATGGATATAAACTGGAACAGCTAGAGGACTGGAGTAGCCCAGGCCTGAACTAGATGGATATAAACTGGAACAGCAGAGGACTGGAGGAGCCCAGGCCTGAACTAGATGGATATAAACTGGAACAGCAGAGGACTGGAGGAGCCCAGGCCTGAACTAGATGGATATAAACTGGACCAGCTAGAGGACTGGAGTAGCCCAGGCCTGAACTAGATGGATATAAACTGTAACAGCTAGAGGACTGGAGGAGCCCAGGCCTGAACTAGATGGATATAAACTGGAACAGCAGAGGACTGGAGGAGCCCAGGCCTGAACTAGATGGATATAAACTGGAACAGCTAGAGGACTGGAGGAGCCCAGGCCTGAACTAGATGGATATAAACTGGAACAGCTAGAGGACTGGAGGAGCCCAGGCCTGAACTAGATGGATATAAACTGGACCAGCTAGAGGACTGGAGGAGCCCAGGCCTGAACTAGATGGATATAAACTGGAACAGCTAGAGGACTGGAGGAGCCCAGGCCTGAACTAGATGGATATAAACTGGAACAGCTAGAGGACTGGAGGAGCCCAGGCCTGAACTAGATGGATATAAACTGGAACAGCTAGAGGACTGGAGGAGCCCAGGCCTGAACTAGATGGATATAAACTGGAACAGCAGAGGACTGGAGGAGCCCAGGCCTGAACTAGATGGATATAAACTGGAACAGCAGAGGACTGGAGGAGCCCAGGCCTGAACTAGATGGATATAAACTGGAACAGCTAGAGGACTGGAGGAGCCCAGGCCTGAACTAGATGGATATAAACTGGAACAGCAGAGGACTGGAGGAGCCCAGGCCTGAACTAGATGGATATAAACTGGAACAGCAGAGGACTGGAGGAGCCCAGGCCTGAACTAGATGGATATAAACTGGACCAGCTAGAGGACTGGAGGAGCCCAGGCCTGAACTAGATGGATATAAACTGGAACAGCAGAGGACTGGAGGAGCCCAGGCCTGAACTAGATGGATATAAACTGGAACAGCTAGAGGACTGGAGGAGCCCAGGCCTGAACTAAAGGGATATAAACTGGAACAGCTAGAGGACTGGAGGAGCCCAGGCCTGAACTAGATGGATATAAACTGGAACAGCTAGAGGACTGGAGGAGCCCAGGCCTGAACTAGATGGATATAAACTGGAACAGCTAGAGGACTGGAGGAGCCCAGGCCTGAACTAGATGGATATAAACTGGAACAGCTAGAGGACTGGAGGAGCCCAGGCCTGAACTAGATGGATATAAACTGGAACAGCTAGAGGACTGGAGGAGCCCAGGCCTGAACTAGATGGATATAAACTGGAACAGCTAGAGGACTGGAGGAGCCCAGGCCTGAACTAGATGGATATAAACTGGAACAGCTAGAGGACTGGAGGAGCCCAGGCCTGAACTAGATGGATATAAACTGGAACAGCTAGAGGACTGGAGGAGCCCAGGCCTGAACTAAAGGGATTAAAACTGGAACAGCAGAGGACTGGAGGAGCCCAGGCCTGACCAAAAGGGATTAAAACTGGAACAGCAGAGGACTGGAGGAGCCCAGGCCTGAACTAGATGGATATAAACTGGAACAGCTAGAGGACTGGAGGAGCCCAGGCCTGAACTAGATGGATATAAACTGGAACAGCTAGAGGACTGGAGGAGCCCAGGCCTGAACTAGATGGATATAAACTGGAACAGCTAGAGGACTGGAGGAGCCCAGGCCTGAACTAGATGGATATAAACTGGAACAGCAGAGGACTGGAGGAGCCCAGGCCTGAACTAGATGGATATAAACTGGAACAGCTAGAGGACTGGAGGAGCCCAGGCCTGAACTAGATGGATATAAACTGGAACAGCTAGAGGACTGGAGGAGCCCAGGCCTGAACTAGATGGATATAAACTGGAACAGCAGAGGACTGGAGGAGCCCAGGCCTGAACTAGATGGATATAAACTGGAACAGCTAGAGGACTGGAGGAGCCCAGGCCTGAACTAGATGGATATAAACTGGAACAGCTAGAGGACTGGAGGAGCCCAGGCCTGAACTAGATGGATATAAACTGGAACAGCTAGAGGACTGGAGGAGCCCAGGCCTGAACTAGATGGATATAAACTGGAACAGCAGAGGACTGGAGGAGCCCAGGCCTGAACTAGATGGATATAAACTGGAACAGCTAGAGGACTGGAGGAGCCCAGGCCTGAACTAAAGGGATTAAAACTGGAACAGCTAGAGGACTGGAGGAGCCCAGGCCTGAACTAGATGGATATAAACTGGAACAGCTAGAGGACTGGAGGAGCCCAGGCCTGAACTAGATGGATATAAACTGGAACAGCTAGAGGACTGGAGGAGCCCAGGCCTGAACTAGATGGATATAAACTGGAACAGCTAGAGGACTGGAGGAGCCCAGGCCTGAACTAGATGGATATAAACTGGAACAGCAGAGGACTGGAGGAGCCCAGGCCTGAACTAGATGGATATAAACTGGAACAGCTAGAGGACTGGAGGAGCCCAGGCCTGAACTAGATGGATATAAACTGGAACAGCTAGAGGACTGGAGGAGCCCAGGCCTGAACTAGATGGATATAAACTGGAACAGCTAGAGGACTGGAGGAGCCCAGGCCTGAACTAGATGGATATAAACTGGAACAGCAGAGGACTGGAGGAGCCCAGGCCTGAACTAGATGGATATAAACTGGAACAGCTAGAGGACTGGAGGAGCCCAGGCCTGAACTAGATGGATATAAACTGGAACAGCAGAGGACTGGAGGAGCCCAGGCCTGAACTAGATGGATATAAACTGGAACAGCAGAGGACTGGAGGAGCCCAGGCCTGAACTAGATGGATATAAACTGGAACAGCTAGAGGACTGGAGGAGCCCAGGCCTGAACTAGATGGATATAAACTGGAACAGCTAGAGGACTGGAGGAGCCCAGGCCTGAACTAGATGGATATAAACTGGAACAGCAGAGGACTGGAGGAGTCCAGGCCTGAACTAAAGGGATTAAAACTGGAACAGCAGAGGACTGGAGGAGCCCAGGCCTGAACTAAAGGGATTAAAACTGGAACAGCTAGAGGACTGGAGGAGCCCAGGCCTGAACTAGATGGATATAAACTGGAACAGCAGAGGACTGGAGGAGCCCAGGCCTGAACTAGATGGATATAAACTGGAACAGCTAGAGGACTGGAGGAGCCCAGGCCTGAACTAAAGGGATATAAACTGGAACAGCAGAGGACTGGAGGAGCCCAGGCCTGAACTAGATGGATATAAACTGGAACAGCTAGAGGACTGGAGGAGCCCAGGCCTGAACTAAAGGGATTAAAACTGGAACAGCAGAGGACTGGAGGAGCCCAGGCCTGAACTAGATGGATATAAACTGGAACAGCTAGAGGACTGGAGGAGCCCAGGCCTGAACTAGATGGATATAAACTGGAACAGCTAGAGGACTGGAGGAGCCCAGGCCTGAACTAAAGGGATTAAAACTGGAACAGCTAGAGGACTGGAGGAGCCCAGGCCTGAACTAGATGGATATAAACTGGAACAGCTAGAGGACTGGAGGAGCCCAGGCCTGAACTAGATGGATATAAACTGGAACAGCTAGAGGACTGGAGGAGCCCAGGCCTGAACTAAAGGGAATAAAACTGTAACAGCTAGAGGACTGGAGGAGCCCAGGCCTGAACTAAAGGGAATAAAACTGGAACAGCTAGAGGACTGGAGGAGCCCAGGCCTGAACTAGATGGATATAAACTGGAACAGCTAGAGGACTGGAGGAGCCCAGGCCTGAACTAGATGGATATAAACTGGAACAGCTAGAGGACTGGAGGAGCCCAGGCCTGAACTAGATGGATATAAACTGGAACAGCTAGAGGACTGGAGGAGCCCAGGCCTGAACTAGATGGATATAAACTGGAACAGCTAGAGGACTGGAGGAGCCCAGGCCTGAACTAGATGGATATAAACTGGAACAGCAGAGGACTGGAGGAGCCCAGGCCTGAACTAAAGGGATATAAACTGGAACAGCTAGAGGACTGGAGGAGCCCAGGCCTGAACTAGATGGATATAAACTGGAACAGCTAGAGGACTGGAGGAGCCCAGGCCTGAACTAGATGGATATAAACTGGAACAGCTAGAGGACTGGAGGAGCCCAGGCCTGAACTAGATGGATATAAACTGGAACAGCTAGAGGACTGGAGGAGCCCAGGCCTGAACTAGATGGATATAAACTGGAACAGCTAGAGGACTGGAGGAGCCCAGGCCTGAACTAGATGGATATAAACTGGAACAGCTAGAGGACTGGAGGAGCCCAGGCCTGAACTAGATGGATATAAACTGGAACAGCAGAGGACTGGAGGAGCCCAGGCCTGAACTAGATGGATATAAACTGGAACAGCTAGAGGACTGGAGGAGCCCAGGCCTGAACTAGATGGATATAAACTGGAACAGCAGAGGACTGGAGGAGCCCAGGCCTGAACTAGATGGATATAAACTGGAACAGCAGAGGACTGGAGTAGCCCAGGCCTGAACTAGATGGATATAAACTGGAACAGCAGAGGACTGGAGGAGCCCAGGCCTGAACTAGATGGATATAAACTGGAACAGCTAGAGGACTGGAGGAGCCCAGGCCTGAACTAGATGGATATAAACTGGAACAGCAGAGGACTGGAGGAGCCCAGGCCTGAACTAGATGGATATAAACTGGACCAGCTAGAGGACTGGAGGAGCCCAGGCCTGAACTAAAGGGATTAAAACTGAGAACATACATTAGGACTAATGCTGCATTCAAGACCACTGGGAACTCTGGGGAAAAAACTAGTTCCGACTTAGAAAAACCTTTCTGAACGATCATCCTAGAGCGCCGACCTTTCAACCTGAAGATCACTGACGTCATGATTCGACCTTGTTTCTTAGAGATCCCAGTTGTCTTGAAAGCACCAATAGAGATTAAACATAAGAGGAGGATTCTTACCCTCCACTTGGACTTAGCAAAGTTCTTCTCAAACTGGGCACACACTCCATCCTTCAGGTTCTTCTCCGAGGCCCCGTTACCAGCAATCCTGACGGACAGAACAATAAACATGTTAATGACAACATTCATTGAGTTAGACTGCTTCCCACATACAGGCTCTTATGTTTTCATGATGAGGCTCTGTTTACTAAATAGTGTGTGTTAGTGTGTGTGTGTCTCTGTTAGTGTGTGGTGTGTGGTGTGTGTGTGTGTGTGTGTGTGTGAGTGTGTGTGTGTTAGTGTGTGTTAGTGTGTGTGTGTGTCTGTTAGTGTGTGTGGTGTGTGGTGTGTGTGTGTGTGTGTGTGTGTGTGTGTGTGTGTGTGTGTGTTAGTGTGTGTGTTAGTGTGTGTGTGTGTGTGTGTGTGTGTGTGTGTGTGTGTGTGTGTGTGTGTGTGTGTGTGTGTGTGTGTGTGTGTGTGTGTGTGTGTACTCACCACTTGTGTAACAGAGCATCTGCAGCTGTGATTCTCAGCATCTGGTCCACCTCCATCAGCCTACACACTAACTCCTTAGCTGAGAGGGAGAGAGAGGGGGCAGGAGGGAGAGGGGGGAGGAGGGAGAGAGAGAGGTGGTAGGAGGGGAGAGGGGGGAGGAGGGAGAGAGGGGGCAGGGGGGAGAGAGAGGGCAGGGGGGAGAGAGGGGGCAGGAGGGAGAGAGGAGGCAGGAGGGAGAGAGGGGGCAGGAGGGAGAGAGGGGGCAGGAGGGAGAGGGGGGGCAGGGGGAGAGAGGGGGCAAGAGGGAGAGAGGGGGCAGGAGGGAGAGAGGGGGCAAGAGGGAGAGAGGGGCAGGAGAGAGAGAGGGGGCAAGAGAGCAGAAAGGAGAGAGGGGGCAGTAGAGTGGGAGAGAGAGAGGGGGCAGTAGAGTGGGAGGAGAGAGAGAGGATGTGCAGTACAGTAAGTCATTATGTACCTGCACTACATTACCCCCTCTAGTGGACCTGCACTACATTACCCCCTCTAGTGGACCTGCACTACATTACCCCCTCTAGTGGACCTGCACTACATTACCCCCTCTAGTGGACCTGCACTACATTACCCCCTCTAGTGGACCTGCACTACATTACCCCCTCTAGTGGACCTGCACTACATTACCCCCTCTAGTGGACCTGCACTACATTACCCCCTCCAGTGGACCTGCACTACATTACCCCCTCTAGTGGACCTGCACTACATTACCCCCTCTAAGGGACCTGCACTACATTACCCCCTCTAGTGGACCTGCACTACATTACCCCCTCTAGTGGACCTGCACTACATTACCCCCTCTAGTGGACCTGCACTACATTGCCCCCTCTAGTGGACCTGCACTACATTACCCCCTCTAGTGGACCTGCACTACATTACCCCCTCTAGTGGACCTGCACTACATTACCCCCTCTAGTGGTTGTCTCTACATTTAACATTTTGGTAATTTATCACAGGGGTTTCCAACCCTGGTTCTCCAGTACCGGAGTTAAGCTGTTGGGGGGACTGGAGGACCAGGGTTGGGCTGTTGGGGAGGTACTGGGGGACTGGAGGACCAGGGTTGGGCTGTTGGGGGGGTACTGGGGGACTGGAGGACCAGGGTTGGGCTGTTGGGGGGTACTGGAGGACCGGGGTTGGGCTGTTGGGGAGGTACTGGAGGACCGAAGTTGGGCTGTTGGGGGGTACTGGAGGACCGGGGTTGGGCTGTTGGGGAGATACTGGAGGACCGAAGTTTAGCTGTTGGGGGTACTGGAGGACCGGAGTTGGGCTGTTGGGGGTACTGGAGGACCGGAGTTGGGGAAACACTGATTTAGCAGACATTCGTCTCATCCAGAGCGACTAATCGCGGAACTAAGGTAGGCAAGACAACCACATATCACAGTCAGTTCTGGCAGGTAAAAACGTTCGTCAATAAAACAGCTATCAGGGACATCAGTGTTAGGTATCAGGTGCCATCAGGTGCCATCAGGTGCCATCAGGTGCCATCAGGTGCCATCAGGTGCCATCAGGTGCCATCAGGTGCCACAGTAAGAAGCAGTTTTTCTTTCTTCAGAGTTGTGTACCTGGAACAGAGATGTCGTCCCAGTAAGGAGCGTCAAACTCAAACTCCCCGGCTACGATACGACAGAAGATGATCCGGTTGTGAAGGTCTGTGTTCTCTTCTTCTGTCTCGTCGTAGAACGGAGGATTCCCCGACAGACTGAGAGAGGGAGGGAGGAGTGGAGAGGGAGGGGTGGAGAGGGAGGGGTGGAGGGGTGGAGAGGGAGAGAGGGAGGGGTGGAGAGTGGAGGGGTGGAGAGGGAGGGATGGAGAGGGAAGGGGGAGAGAGGGAGGGGTGGAGAGGGGAGGGGTGGAGAGGGAGGGGGAGAGAGGGAGGGGTGGAGAGGGGAGGGGTGGAGAGGGAGGGGGAGAGAGGGGAAGGGGAGAGAGGGAGGGATGGAGAGGGAAGGGGGAGAGAGGGTGGGATGGAGAGGGAAGAGGGAGAGAGGGAGGGATGGAGAGGGAGGGGTGGAGAGGGAGGGGGAGAGAGGGAGGGATGGAGAGGGAAGGGGAAGAGAGGGAGGGATGGAGAGGGGAGTGGGAGAGAGGGAGGGATGGAGAGGGAGGGGTGGAGAGGGAGGGGGAGAGAGGGAGGGATGGACAGGGAAGGGGGAGAGAGGGTGGGATGGAGAGGGAAGGGGTGGAGAGGGAGGGGTGGAGAGGGGAGTGGGAGAGAGGGAGGGATGGAGAGAGAGGGGTGGAGAGGGAGGGGGGGAGGGGTGGAGAGGGAGGGGTGGAGAGGGAGGGGGAGAGAGGGAGGGATGGAGAGGGAAGGGGGAGAGAGGGAGGGGTGGAGAGGGGAGTGGGAGAGGGGGAGGGGTGGAGAGGGAGATTGAGAACGGAGACAAAACATGAAATACACAGATCGTTTCCATCAGACACATTTGCAAAGTCATTCTCAAACTGTACATATATTGATGTAACCGATTGATTTACTAATAATGATGAGTTATTACTGGGGACTAATCATTATGATGAGTTATTACTGGGGACTAATCATTATGATGAGTTATTACTGGGGACTAATCATTATGATGAGTTATTACTGGGGACTAATCATTATGATGAGTTATTACTGGGGACTAATCATTATGATGAGTTATTACTGGGGACTAATCATTATGATGAGTTATTACTGGGGACTAATCATTATGATGAGTTATTACTGGGGACTAATCATTATGATGAGTTATTACTGGGGACTAATCATTATGATGAGTTATTACTGGGGACTAATCATTATGATGAGTTATTACTGGGGACTAATCATTATGATGAGTTATTACTGGGGACTAATCATTATGATGAGTTATTACTGGGGACTAATCATTATGATGAGTTATTACTGGGGACTAATCATTATGATGAGTTATTACTGGGGACTAATCATTATGATGAGTTATTACTGGGGACTAATCATTATGATGAGTTATTACTGGGGACTAATCATTATGATGAGTTATTACTGGGGACTAATCATTATGATGAGTTATTACTGGGGACTAATCATGATGAGTTATTACTGGGGACTAATCATTATGATGAGTTATTACTGGGGACTAATCATTATGATGAGTTATTACTGGGGACTAATCATGATGAGTTATTACTGGGGACTAATCATTATGATGAGTTATTACTGGGGACAGGACTAATCATTATGATGAGTTATTACTGGGGACTAATCATTATGATGAGTTATTACTGGGGACTAATCATTATGATGAGTTATTACTGGGGACTAATCATTATGATGAGTTATTACTGGGGACTAATCATTATGATGAGTTATTACTGGGGACTAATCATTATGATGAGTTATTACTGGGGACTAATCATTATGATGAGTTATTACTGGGGACTAATCATGATGAGTTATTACTGGGGACTAATCATTATGATGAGTTATTACTGGGGCGACTAATCATTATGATGAGTTATTACTGGGGACTAATCATTATGATGAGTTATTACTGGGGACTAATCATTATGATGAGTTATTACTGGGGACTAATCATTATGATGAGTTATTACTGGGGACTAATCATTATGATGAGTTATTACTGGGGACTAATCATTATGATGAGTTATTACTGGGGACTAATCATTATGATGAGTTATTACTGGGGACTAATCATTATGATGAGTTATTACTGGGGACTAATCATTATGATGAGTTATTACTGGGGACTAATCATTATGATGAGTTATTACTGGGGACTAATCATTATGATGAGTTATTACTGGGGACTAATCATTATGATGAGTTATTACTGGGGACTAATCATTATGATGAGTTATTACTGGGGACTAATCATGATGAGTTATTACTGGGGACTAATCATTATGATGAGTTATTACTGGGGACTAATCATTATGATGAGTTATTACTGGGGACTAATCATTATGATGAGTTATTACTGGGGACTAATCATTGATGAGTTATTACTGGGGACTAATCATTATGATGAGTTATTACTGGGGACTAATCATTATGATGAGTTATTACTGGGGACTAATCATATGATGAGTTATTACTGGGGACTAATCATTATGATGAGTTATTACTGGGGACAGGACTAATCATTATGATGAGTTATTACTGGGGACTAATCATTATGATGAGTTATTACTGGGGACTAATCATTATGATGAGTTATTACTGGGGACTAATCATTATGATGAGTTATTACTGGGGACTAATCATTATGATGAGTTATTACTGGGGACTAATCATTATGATGAGTTATTACTGGGGACTAATCATTATGATGAGTTATTACTGGGGACTAATCATTATGATGAGTTATTACTGGGGAGCTAATCATTATGATGAGTTATTACTGGGGACTAATCATTATGATGAGTTATTACTGGGGACTAATCATTATGATGAGTTATTACTGGGGACTAATCATTATGATGAGTTATTACTGGGGACTAATCATTATGATGAGTTATTACTGGGGACTAATCATTATGATGAGTTATTACTGGGGACTAATCATTATGATGAGTTATTACTGGGGACTAATCATTATGATGAGTTATTACTGGGGACTAATCATTATGATGAGTTATTACTGGGGACTAATCATTATGATGAGTTATTACTGGGGACTAATCATTATGATGAGTTATTACTGGGGACTAATCATTATGATGAGTTATTACTGGGGACTAATCATTATGATGAGTTATTACTGGGGACTAATCATTATGATGAGTTATTACTGGGGACTAATCATTATGATGAGTTATTACTGGGGACTAATCATTATGATGAGTTATTACTGGGGACTAATCATTATGATGAGTTATTACTGGGGACTAATCATTATGATGAGTTATTACTGGGGACTAATCATTATGATGAGTTATTACTGGGGACTAATCATTATGATGAGTTATTACTGGGGACTAATCATTATGATGAGTTATTACTGGGGACTAATCATTATGATGAGTTATTACTGGGGACTAATCATTATGATGAGTTATTACTGGGGACTAATCATTATGATGAGTTATTACTGGGGACTAATCATTATGATGAGTTATTACTGGGGACTAATCATTATGATGAGTTATTACTGGGGACTAATCATTATGATGAGTTATTACTGGGGACTAATCATTATGATGAGTTATTACTGGGGACTAATCATTATGATGAGTTATTACTGGGGACTAATCATTATGATGAGTTATTACTGGGGACTAATCATTATGATGAGTTATTACTGGGGACTAATCATTATGATGAGTTATTACTGGGGACTAATCATTATGATGAGTTATTACTGGGGACTAATCATTATGATGAGTTATTACTGGGGACTAATCATGATGAGTTATTACTGGGGACAAATCATTATGATGAGTTATTACTGGGGACTAATCATTATGATGAGTTATTACTGGGGACTAATCATTATGATGAGTTATTACTGGGGACTAATCATGATGAGTTATTACTGGGGACTAATCATTATGATGAGTTATTACTGGGGACTAATCATTATGATGAGTTATTACTGGGGACTAATCATGATGAGTTATTACTGGGGACTAATTCATTATGATGAGTTATTACTGGGGACAGGACTAATCATTATGATGAGTTATTACTGGGGACTAATCATTATGATGAGTTATTACTGGGGACTAATCATTATGATGAGTTATTACTGGGGACTAATCATTATGATGAGTTATTACTGGGGACTAATCATTATGATGAGTTATTACTGGGGACTAATCATTATGATGAGTTATTACTGGGGACTAATCATTATGATGAGTTATTACTGGGGACAGACTAATCATTATGATGAGTTATTACTGGGGACTAATCATTATGATGAGTTATTACTGGGGACTAATCATTATGATGAGTTATTACTGGGGACTAATCATTATGATGAGTTATTACTGGGGACTAATCATTATGATGAGTTATTACTGGGGACTAATCATTATGATGAGTTATTACTGGGGACTAATCATTATGATGAGTTATTACTGGGGACTAATCATTATGATGAGTTATTACTGGGGACTAATCATTATGATGAGTTATTACTGGGGACTAATCATTATGATGAGTTATTACTGGGGACTAATCATTATGATGAGTTATTACTGGGGACTAATCATTATGATGAGTTATTACTGGGGACTAATCATTATGATGAGTTATTACTGGGGACTAATCATTATGATGAGTTATTACTGGGGACTAATCATTATGATGAGTTATTACTGGGGACTAATCATGATGAGTTATTACTGGGGACTAATCATTATGATGAGTTATTACTGGGGACTAATCATTATGATGAGTTATTACTGGGGACTAATCATTATGATGAGTTATTACTGGGGACTAATCATTATGATGAGTTATTACTGGGGACTAATCATTATGATGAGTTATTACTGGGGACTAATCATTATGATGAGTTATTACTGGGGACTAATCATTATGATGAGTTATTACTGGGGACTAATCATTATGATGAGTTATTACTGGGGACTAATCATGATGAGTTATTACTGGGGACTAATCATTATGATGAGTTATTACTGGGGACGGACTAATCATTATGATGAGTTATTACTGGGGACTAATCATTATGATGAGTTATTACTGGGGACTAATCATTATGATGAGTTATTACTGGGGACTAATCATTATGATGAGTTATTACTGGGGACTAATCATTATGATGAGTTATTACTGGGGACTAATCATTATGATGAGTTATTACTGGGGACTAATCATTATGATGAGTTATTACTGGGGACTAATCATTATGATGAGTTATTACTGGGGACTAATCATTATGATGAGTTATTACTGGGGACTAATCATTATGATGAGTTATTACTGGGGACTAATCATTATGATGAGTTATTACTGGGGACTAATCATTATGATGAGTTATTACTGGGGACTAATCATTATGATGAGTTATTACTGGGGACTAATCATTATGATGAGTTATTACTGGGGACTAATCATTATGATGAGTTATTACTGGGGACTAATCATTATGATGAGTTATTACTGGGGACTAATCATGATGAGTTATTACTGGGGACTAATCATTATGATGAGTTATTACTGGGGACTAATCATTATGATGAGTTATTACTGGGGACTAATCATGATGAGTTATTACTGGGGACTAATCATTATGATGAGTTATTACTGGGGACGGACTAATCATTATGATGAGTTATTACTGGGGACTAATCATTATGATGAGTTATTACTGGGGACTAATCATTATGATGAGTTATTACTGGGGACTAATCATTATGATGAGTTATTACTGGGGACTAATCATTATGATGAGTTATTACTGGGGACTAATCATTATGATGAGTTATTACTGGGGACTAATCATTATGATGAGTTATTACTGGGGACTAATCATTATGATGAGTTATTACTGGGGACTAATCATTATGATGAGTTATTACTGGGGACTAATCATTATGATGAGTTATTACTGGGGACTAATCATTATGATGAGTTATTACTGGGGACTAATCATTATGATGAGTTATTACTGGGGACTAATCATTATGATGAGTTATTACTGGGGACTAATCATTATGATGAGTTATTACTGGGGACTAATCATTATGATGAGTTATTACTGGGGACTAATCATTATGATGAGTTATTACTGGGGACTAATCATTATGATGAGTTATTACTGGGGACTAATCATTATGATGAGTTATTACTGGGGACTAATCATTATGATGAGTTATTACTGGGGACTAATCATTATGATGAGTTATTACTGGGGACTAATCATTATGATGAGTTATTACTGGGGACTAATCATTATGATGAGTTATTACTGGGGACTAATCATTATGATGAGTTATTACTGGGGACTAATCATTATGATGAGTTATTACTGGGGACTAATCATTATGATGAGTTATTACTGGGGACTAATCATTATGATGAGTTATTACTGGGGACTAATCATTATGATGAGTTATTACTGGGGACTAATCATTATGATGAGTTATTACTGGGGACTAATCATTATGATGAGTTATTACTGGGGACTAATCATTATGATGAGTTATTACTGGGGACTAATCATTATGATGAGTTATTACTGGGGACTAATCATTATGATGAGTTATTACTGGGGACTAATCATTATGATGAGTTATTACTGGGGACTAATCATTATGATGAGTTATTACTGGGGACTAATCATTATGATGAGTTATTACTGGGGACTAATCATTATGATGAGTTATTACTGGGGACTAATCATTATGATGAGTTATTACTGGGGACTAATCATTATGATGAGTTATTACTGGGGACTAATCATTATGATGAGTTATTACTGGGGACTAATCATTATGATGAGTTATTACTGGGGACTAATCATTATGATGAGTTATTACTGGGGACTAATCATTATGATGAGTTATTACTGGGGACTAATCATGATGAGATATTACTGGGGACTAATCATTATGATGAGTTATTACTGGGGACTAATCATTATGATGAGTTATTACTGGGGACTAATCATTATGATGAGTTATTACTGGGGACTAATCATGATGAGTTATTACTGGGGACTAATCATTATGATGAGTTATTACTGGGGACTAATCATTATGATGAGTTATTACTGGGGACTAATCATGATGAGTTATTACTGGGGACTAATCATTATGATGAGTTATTACTGGGGGACTAATCATTATGATGAGTTATTACTGGGGACTAATCATTATGATGAGTTATTACTGGGGACTAATCATTATGATGAGTTATTACTGGGGACTAATCATTATGATGAGTTATTACTGGGGACTAATCATTATGATGAGTTATTACTGGGGACTAATCATTATGATGAGTTATTACTGGGGACTAATCATTATGATGAGTTATTACTGGGGACTAATCATTATGATGAGTTATTACTGGGGACTAATCATTATGATGAGTTATTACTGGGGACTAATCATTATGATGAGTTATTACTGGGGACTAATCATTATGATGAGTTATTACTGGGGACTAATCATTATGATGAGTTATTACTGGGGACTAATCATTATGATGAGTTATTACTGGGGACTAATCATTATGATGAGTTATTACTGGGGACTAATCATTATGATGAGTTATTACTGGGGACTAATCATTATGATGAGTTATTACTGGGGACTAATCATTATGATGAGTTATTACTGGGGACTAATCATTATGATGAGTTATTACTGGGGACTAATCATTATGATGAGTTATTACTGGGGACTAATCATTATGATGAGTTATTACTGGGGACTAATCATTATGATGAGTTATTACTGGGGACTAATCATTATGATGAGTTATTACTGGGGACTAATCATTATGATGAGTTATTACTGGGGACTAATCATTATGATGAGTTATTACTGGGGACTAATCATTATGATGAGTTATTACTGGGGACTAATCATTATGATGAGTTATTACTGGGGACTAATCATTATGATGAGTTATTACTGGGGACTAATCATTATGATGAGTTATTACTGGGGACTAATCATTATGATGAGTTATTACTGGGGACTAATCATTATGATGAGTTATTACTGGGGACTAATCATTATGATGAGTTATTACTGGGGACTAATCATGATGAGTTATTACTGGGGACTAATCATTATGATGAGTTATTACTGGGGACTAATCATTATGATGAGTTATTACTGGGGACTAATCATTATGATGAGTTATTACTGGGGACTAATCATTATGATGAGTTATTACTGGGGACTAATCATTATGATGAGTTATTACTGGGGACTAATCATTATGATGAGTTATTACTGGGGACTAATCATTATGATGAGTTATTACTGGGGACTAATCATTATGATGAGTTATTACTGGGGACTAATCATTATGATGAGTTATTACTGGGGACTAATCATTATGATGAGTTATTACTGGGGACTAATCATTATGATGAGTTATTACTGGGGACTAATCATTATGATGAGTTATTACTGGGGACTAATCATTATGATGAGTTATTACTGGGGACTAATCATTATGATGAGTTATTACTGGGGACTAATCATTATGATGAGTTATTACTGGGGACTAATCATTATGATGAGTTATTACTGGGGACTAATCATTATGATGAGTTATTACTGGGGACTAATCATTGATGAGTTATTACTGGGGACTAATCATTATGATGAGTTATTACTGGGGACTAATCATTATGATGAGTTATTACTGGGGACTAATCATTATGATGAGTTATTACTGGGGACTAATCATTATGATGAGTTATTACTGGGGACTAATCATTATGATGAGTTATTACTGGGGACTAATCATTATGATGAGTTATTACTGGGGACTAATCATTATGATGAGTTATTACTGGGGACTAATCATTATGATGAGTTATTACTGGGGACTAATCATTATGATGAGTTATTACTGGGGACTAATCATTATGATGAGTTATTACTGGGGACTAATCATTATGATGAGTTATTACTGGGGACTAATCATTATGATGAGTTATTACTGGGGACTAATCATTATGATGAGTTATTACTGGGGACTAATCATTATGATGAGTTATTACTGGGGACTAATCATTATGATGAGTTATTACTGGGGACTAATCATTATGATGAGTTATTACTGGGGACTAATCATTATGATGAGTTATTACTGGGGACTAATCATTATGATGAGTTATTACTGGGGACTAATCATTATGATGAGTTATTACTGGGGACTAATCATTATGATGAGTTATTACTGGGGACTAATCATTATGATGAGTTATTACTGGGGACTAATCATTATGATGAGTTATTACTGGGGACTAATCATTATGATGAGTTATTACTGGGGACTAATCATTATGATGAGTTATTACTGGGGACTAATCATTATGATGAGTTATTACTGGGGACTAATCATTATGATGAGTTATTACTGGGGACTAATCATTATGATGAGTTATTACTGGGGACTAATCATTATGATGAGTTATTACTGGGGACTAATCATTATGATGAGTTATTACTGGGGACTAATCATTATGATGAGTTATTACTGGGGACTAATCATTATGATGAGTTATTACTGGGGACTAATCATTATGATGAGTTATTACTGGGGACTAATCATTATGATGAGTTATTACTGGGGACTAATCATTATGATGAGTTATTACTGGGGACTAATCATTATGATGAGTTATTACTGGGGACTAATCATTATGATGAGTTATTACTGGGGACTAATCATTATGATGAGTTATTACTGGGGACTAATCATTATGATGAGTTATTACTGGGGACTAATCATTATGATGAGTTATTACTGGGGACTAATCATTATGATGAGTTATTACTGGGGACTAATCATTATGATGAGTTATTACTGGGGACTAATCATTATGATGAGTTATTACTGGGGACTAATCATTATGATGAGTTATTACTGGGGACTAATCATTATGATGAGTTATTACTGGGGACTAATCATTATGATGAGTTATTACTGGGGACTAATCATTATGATGAGTTATTACTGGGGACTAATCATTATGATGAGTTATTACTGGGGACTAATCATTATGATGAGTTATTACTGGGGACTAATCATTATGATGAGTTATTACTGGGGACTAATCATTATGATGAGTTATTACTGGGGACTAATCATTATGATGAGTTATTACTGGGGACTAATCATTATGATGAGTTATTACTGGGGACTAATCATTATGATGAGTTATTACTGGGGACTAATCATTATGATGAGTTATTACTGGGGACTAATCATTATGATGAGTTATTACTGGGGACTAATCATTATGATGAGTTATTACTGGGGACTAATCATTATGATGAGTTATTACTGGGGACTAATCATTATGATGAGTTATTACTGGGGACTAATCATTATGATGAGTTATTACTGGGGACTAATCATTATGATGAGTTATTACTGGGGACTAATCATTATGATGAGTTATTACTGGGGACTAATCATTATGATGAGTTATTACTGGGGACTAATCATTATGATGAGTTATTACTGGGGACTAATCATTATGATGAGTTATTACTGGGGACTAATCATTATGATGAGTTATTACTGGGGACTAATCATTATGATGAGTTATTACTGGGGACTAATCATTATGATGAGTTATTACTGGGGACTAATCATTATGATGAGTTATTACTGGGGACTAATCATTATGATGAGTTATTACTGGGGACTAATCATTATGATGAGTTATTACTGGGGACTAATCATTATGATGAGTTATTACTGGGGACTAATCATTATGATGAGTTATTACTGGGGACTAATCATTATGATGAGTTATTACTGGGGACTAATCATTATGATGAGTTATTACTGGGGACTAATCATTATGATGAGTTATTACTGGGGACTAATCATTATGATGAGTTATTACTGGGGACTAATCATTATGATGAGTTATTACTGGGGACTAATCATTATGATGAGTTATTACTGGGGACTAATCATGATGAGTTATTACTGGGGACTAATCATTATGATGAGTTATTACTGGGGACTAATCATTATGATGAGTTATTACTGGGGACTAATCATTATGATGAGTTATTACTGGGGACTAATCATTATGATGAGTTATTACTGGGGACTAATCATTATGATGAGTTATTACTGGGGACTAATCATTATGATGAGTTATTACTGGGGACTAATCATTATGATGAGTTATTACTGGGGACTAATCATTATGATGAGTTATTACTGGGGACTAATCATTATGATGAGTTATTACTGGGGACTAATCATTATGATGAGTTATTACTGGGGACTAATCATTATGATGAGTTATTACTGGGGACTAATCATTATGATGAGTTATTACTGGGGACTAATCATTATGATGAGTTATTACTGGGGACTAATCATTATGATGAGTTATTACTGGGGACTAATCATTATGATGAGTTATTACTGGGGACTAATCATTATGATGAGTTATTACTGGGGACTAATCATTATGATGAGTTATTACTGGGGACTAATCATTATGATGAGTTATTACTGGGGACTAATCATTATGATGAGTTATTACTGGGGACTAATCATTATGATGAGTTATTACTGGGGACTAATCATTATGATGAGTTATTACTGGGGACTAATCATTATGATGAGTTATTACTGGGGACTAATCATTATGATGAGTTATTACTGGGGACTAATCATTATGATGAGTTATTACTGGGGACTAATCATTATGATGAGTTATTACTGGGGACTAATCATTATGATGAGTTATTACTGGGGACTAATCATTATGATGAGTTATTACTGGGGACTAATCATTATGATGAGTTATTACTGGGGACTAATCATTATGATGAGTTATTACTGGGGACTAATCATTATGATGAGTTATTACTGGGGACTAATCATTATGATGAGTTATTACTGGGGACTAATCATTATGATGAGTTATTACTGGGGACTAATCATTATGATGAGTTATTACTGGGGACTAATCATTATGATGAGTTATTACTGGGGACTAATCATTATGATGAGTTATTACTGGGGACTAATCATTATGATGAGTTATTACTGGGGACTAATCATTATGATGAGTTATTACTGGGGACTAATCATTATGATGAGTTATTACTGGGGACTAATCATTATGATGAGTTATTACTGGGGACTAATCATTATGATGAGTTATTACTGGGGACTAATCATTATGATGAGTTATTACTGGGGACTAATCATTATGATGAGTTATTACTGGGGACTAATCATTATGATGAGTTATTACTGGGGACTAATCATTATGATGAGTTATTACTGGGGACTAATCATTATGATGAGTTATTACTGGGGACTAATCATTATGATGAGTTATTACTGGGGACTAATCATTATGATGAGTTATTACTGGGGACTAATCATTATGATGAGTTATTACTGGGGACTAATCATTATGATGAGTTATTACTGGGGACTAATCATTATGATGAGTTATTACTGGGGACTAATCATTATGATGAGTTATTACTGGGGACTAATCATTATGATGAGTTATTACTGGGGACTAATCATTATGATGAGTTATTACTGGGGACTAATCATTATGATGAGTTATTACTGGGGACTAATCATTATGATGAGTTATTACTGGGGACTAATCATTATGATGAGTTATTACTGGGGACTAATCATTATGATGAGTTATTACTGGGGACTAATCATTATGATGAGTTATTACTGGGGACTAATCATTATGATGAGTTATTACTGGGGACTAATCATTATGATGAGTTATTACTGGGGACTAATCATTATGATGAGTTATTACTGGGGACTAATCATTATGATGAGTTATTACTGGGGACTAATCATTATGATGAGTTATTACTGGGGACTAATCATTATGATGAGTTATTACTGGGGACTAATCATTATGATGAGTTATTACTGGGGACTAATCATTATGATGAGTTATTACTGGGGACTAATCATTATGATGAGTTATTACTGGGGACTAATCATTATGATGAGTTATTACTGGGGACTAATCATTATGATGAGTTATTACTGGGGACTAATCATTATGATGAGTTATTACTGGGGACTAATCATTATGATGAGTTATTACTGGGGACTAATCATTATGATGAGTTATTACTGGGGACTAATCATTATGATGAGTTATTACTGGGGACTAATCATTATGATGAGTTATTACTGGGGACTAATCATTATGATGAGTTATTACTGGGGACTAATCATTATGATGAGTTATTACTGGGGACTAATCATTATGATGAGTTATTACTGGGGACTAATCATTATGATGAGTTATTACTGGGGACTAATCATTATGATGAGTTATTACTGGGGACTAATCATTATGATGAGTTATTACTGGGGACTAATCATTATGATGAGTTATTACTGGGGACTAATCATTATGATGAGTTATTACTGGGGACTAATCATTATGATGAGTTATTACTGGGGACTAATCATTATGATGAGTTATTACTGGGGACTAATCATTATGATGAGTTATTACTGGGGACTAATCATTATGATGAGTTATTACTGGGGACTAATCATTATGATGAGTTATTACTGGGGACTAATCATTATGATGAGTTATTACTGGGGACTAATCATTATGATGAGTTATTACTGGGGACTAATCATTATGATGAGTTATTACTGGGGACTAATCATTATGATGAGTTATTACTGGGGACTAATCATTATGATGAGTTATTACTGGGGACTAATCATTATGATGAGTTATTACTGGGGACTAATCATTATGATGAGTTATTACTGGGGACTAATCATTATGATGAGTTATTACTGGGGACTAATCATTATGATGAGTTATTACTGGGGACTAATCATTATGATGAGTTATTACTGGGGACTAATCATTATGATGAGTTATTACTGGGGACTAATCATTATGATGAGTTATTACTGGGGACTAATCATTATGATGAGTTATTACTGGGGACTAATCATTATGATGAGTTATTACTGGGGACTAATCATTATGATGAGTTATTACTGGGGACTAATCATTATGATGAGTTATTACTGGGGACTAATCATTATGATGAGTTATTACTGGGGACTAATCATTATGATGAGTTATTACTGGGGACTAATCATTATGATGAGTTATTACTGGGGACTAATCATTATGATGAGTTATTACTGGGGACTAATCATTATGATGAGTTATTACTGGGGACTAATCATTATGATGAGTTATTACTGGGGACTAATCATTATGATGAGTTATTACTGGGGACTAATCATTATGATGAGTTATTACTGGGGACTAATCATTATGATGAGTTATTACTGGGGACTAATCATTATGATGAGTTATTACTGGGGACTAATCATTATGATGAGTTATTACTGGGGACTAATCATTATGATGAGTTATTACTGGGGACTAATCATTATGATGAGTTATTACTGGGGACTAATCATTATGATGAGTTATTACTGGGGACTAATCATTATGATGAGTTATTACTGGGGACTAATCATTATGATGAGTTATTACTGGGGACTAATCATTATGATGAGTTATTACTGGGGACTAATCATTATGATGAGTTATTACTGGGGACTAATCATTATGATGAGTTATTACTGGGGACTAATCATTATGATGAGTTATTACTGGGGACTAATCATTATGATGAGTTATTACTGGGGACTAATCATTATGATGAGTTATTACTGGGGACTAATCATTATGATGAGTTATTACTGGGGACTAATCATTATGATGAGTTATTACTGGGGACTAATCATTATGATGAGTTATTACTGGGGACTAATCATTATGATGAGTTATTACTGGGGACTAATCATTATGATGAGTTATTACTGGGGACTAATCATTATGATGAGTTATTACTGGGGACTAATCATTATGATGAGTTATTACTGGGGACTAATCATTATGATGAGTTATTACTGGGGACTAATCATTATGATGAGTTATTACTGGGGACTAATCATTATGATGAGTTATTACTGGGGACTAATCATTATGATGAGTTATTACTGGGGACTAATCATTATGATGAGTTATTACTGGGGACTAATCATTATGATGAGTTATTACTGGGGACTAATCATTATGATGAGTTATTACTGGGGACTAATCATTATGATGAGTTATTACTGGGGACTAATCATTATGATGAGTTATTACTGGGGACTAATCATTATGATGAGTTATTACTGGGGACTAATCATTATGATGAGTTATTACTGGGGACTAATCATTATGATGAGTTATTACTGGGGACTAATCATTATGATGAGTTATTACTGGGGACTAATCATTATGATGAGTTATTACTGGGGACTAATCATTATGATGAGTTATTACTGGGGACTAATCATTATGATGAGTTATTACTGGGGACTAATCATTATGATGAGTTATTACTGGGGACTAATCATTATGATGAGTTATTACTGGGGGACTAATCATTATGATGAGTTATTACTGGGGACTAATCATTATGATGAGTTATTACTGGGGACTAATCATTATGATGAGTTATTACTGGGGACTAATCATTATGATGAGTTATTACTGGGGACTAATCATTATGATGAGTTATTACTGGGGACTAATCATTATGATGAGTTATTACTGGGGACTAATCATTATGATGAGTTATTACTGGGGACTAATCATTATGATGAGTTATTACTGGGGACTAATCATTATGATGAGTTATTACTGGGGACTAATCATTATGATGAGTTATTACTGGGGACTAATCATTATGATGAGTTATTACTGGGGACTAATCATTATGATGAGTTATTACTGGGGACTAATCATTATGATGAGTTATTACTGGGGACTAATCATTATGATGAGTTATTACTGGGGACTAATCATTATGATGAGTTATTACTGGGGACTAATCATTATGATGAGTTATTACTGGGGACTAATCATTATGATGAGTTATTACTGGGGACTAATCATTATGATGAGTTATTACTGGGGACTAATCATTATGATGAGTTATTACTGGGGACTAATCATTATGATGAGTTATTACTGGGGACTAATCATTATGATGAGTTATTACTGGGGACTAATCATTATGATGAGTTATTACTGGGGACTAATCATTATGATGAGTTATTACTGGGGACTAATCATTATGATGAGTTATTACTGGGGACTAATCATTATGATGAGTTATTACTGGGGACTAATCATTATGATGAGTTATTACTGGGGACTAATCATTATGATGAGTTATTACTGGGGACTAATCATTATGATGAGTTATTACTGGGGACTAATCATTATGATGAGTTATTACTGGGGACTAATCATTATGATGAGTTATTACTGGGGACTAATCATTATGATGAGTTATTACTGGGGACTAATCATTATGATGAGTTATTACTGGGGACTAATCATTATGATGAGTTATTACTGGGGACTAATCATTATGATGAGTTATTACTGGGGACTAATCATTATGATGAGTTATTACTGGGGACTAATCATTATGATGAGTTATTACTGGGGACTAATCATTATGATGAGTTATTACTGGGGACTAATCATTATGATGAGTTATTACTGGGGACTAATCATTATGATGAGTTATTACTGGGGACTAATCATTATGATGAGTTATTACTGGGGACTAATCATTATGATGAGTTATTACTGGGGACTAATCATTATGATGAGTTATTACTGGGGACTAATCATTATGATGAGTTATTACTGGGGACTAATCATTATGATGAGTTATTACTGGGGACTAATCATTATGATGAGTTATTACTGGGGACTAATCATTATGATGAGTTATTACTGGGGACTAATCATTATGATGAGTTATTACTGGGGACTAATCATTATGATGAGTTATTACTGGGGACTAATCATTATGATGAGTTATTACTGGGGACTAATCATTATGATGAGTTATTACTGGGGACTAATCATTATGATGAGTTATTACTGGGGACTAATCATTATGATGAGTTATTACTGGGGACTAATCATTATGATGAGTTATTACTGGGGACTAATCATTATGATGAGTTATTACTGGGGACTAATCATTATGATGAGTTATTACTGGGGACTAATCATTATGATGAGTTATTACTGGGGACTAATCATTATGATGAGTTATTACTGGGGACTAATCATTATGATGAGTTATTACTGGGGACTAATCATTATGATGAGTTATTACTGGGGACTAATCATTATGATGAGTTATTACTGGGGACTAATCATTATGATGAGTTATTACTGGGGACTAATCATTATGATGAGTTATTACTGGGGACTAATCATTATGATGAGTTATTACTGGGGACTAATCATTATGATGAGTTATTACTGGGGACTAATCATTATGATGAGTTATTACTGGGGACTAATCATTATGATGAGTTATTACTGGGGACTAATCATTATGATGAGTTATTACTGGGGACTAATCATTATGATGAGTTATTACTGGGGACTAATCATTATGATGAGTTATTACTGGGGACTAATCATTATGATGAGTTATTACTGGGGACTAATCATTATGATGAGTTATTACTGGGGACTAATCATTATGATGAGTTATTACTGGGGACTAATCATTATGATGAGTTATTACTGGGGACTAATCATTATGATGAGTTATTACTGGGGACTAATCATTATGATGAGTTATTACTGGGGACTAATCATTATGATGAGTTATTACTGGGGACTAATCATTATGATGAGTTATTACTGGGGACTAATCATTATGATGAGTTATTACTGGGGACTAATCATTATGATGAGTTATTACTGGGGACTAATCATTATGATGAGTTATTACTGGGGACTAATCATTATGATGAGTTATTACTGGGGACTAATCATTATGATGAGTTATTACTGGGGACTAATCATTATGATGAGTTATTACTGGGGACTAATCATTATGATGAGTTATTACTGGGGACTAATCATTATGATGAGTTATTACTGGGGACTAATCATTATGATGAGTTATTACTGGGGACTAATCATTATGATGAGTTATTACTGGGGACTAATCATTATGATGAGTTATTACTGGGGACTAATCATTATGATGAGTTATTACTGGGGACTAATCATTATGATGAGTTATTACTGGGGACTAATCATTATGATGAGTTATTACTGGGGACTAATCATTATGATGAGTTATTACTGGGGACTAATCATTATGATGAGTTATTACTGGGGACTAATCATTATGATGAGTTATTACTGGGGACTAATCATTATGATGAGTTATTACTGGGGACTAATCATTATGATGAGTTATTACTGGGGACTAATCATTATGATGAGTTATTACTGGGGACTAATCATTATGATGAGTTATTACTGGGGACTAATCATTATGATGAGTTATTACTGGGGACTAATCATTATGATGAGTTATTACTGGGGACTAATCATTATGATGAGTTATTACTGGGGACTAATCATTATGATGAGTTATTACTGGGGACTAATCATTATGATGAGTTATTACTGGGGACTAATCATTATGATGAGTTATTACTGGGGACTAATCATTATGATGAGTTATTACTGGGGACTAATCATTATGATGAGTTATTACTGGGGACTAATCATTATGATGAGTTATTACTGGGGACTAATCATTATGATGAGTTATTACTGGGGACTAATCATTATGATGAGTTATTACTGGGGACTAATCATTATGATGAGTTATTACTGGGGACTAATCATTATGATGAGTTATTACTGGGGACTAATCATTATGATGAGTTATTACTGGGGACTAATCATTATGATGAGTTATTACTGGGGACTAATCATTATGATGAGTTATTACTGGGGACTAATCATTATGATGAGTTATTACTGGGGACTAATCATTATGATGAGTTATTACTGGGGACTAATCATTATGATGAGTTATTACTGGGGACTAATCATTATGATGAGTTATTACTGGGGACTAATCATTATGATGAGTTATTACTGGGGACTAATCATTATGATGAGTTATTACTGGGGACTAATCATTATGATGAGTTATTACTGGGGACTAATCATTATGATGAGTTATTACTGGGGACTAATCATTATGATGAGTTATTACTGGGGACTAATCATTATGATGAGTTATTACTGGGGACTAATCATTATGATGAGTTATTACTGGGGACTAATCATTATGATGAGTTATTACTGGGGACTAATCATTATGATGAGTTATTACTGGGGACTAATCATTATGATGAGTTATTACTGGGGACTAATCATTATGATGAGTTATTACTGGGGACTAATCATTATGATGAGTTATTACTGGGGGACTAATCATTATGATGAGTTATTACTGGGGACTAATCATTATGATGAGTTATTACTGGGGACTAATCATTATGATGAGTTATTACTGGGGACTAATCATTATGATGAGTTATTACTGGGGACTAATCATTATGATGAGTTATTACTGGGGACTAATCATTATGATGAGTTATTACTGGGGACTAATCATTATGATGAGTTATTACTGGGGACTAATCATTATGATGAGTTATTACTGGGGACTAATCATTATGATGAGTTATTACTGGGGACTAATCATTATGATGAGTTATTACTGGGGACTAATCATTATGATGAGTTATTACTGGGGACTAATCATTATGATGAGTTATTACTGGGGACTAATCATTATGATGAGTTATTACTGGGGACTAATCATTATGATGAGTTATTACTGGGGACTAATCATTATGATGAGTTATTACTGGGGACTAATCATTATGATGAGTTATTACTGGGGACTAATCATTATGATGAGTTATTACTGGGGGACTAATCATTATGATGAGTTATTACTGGGGACTAATCATTATGATGAGTTATTACTGGGGACTAATCATTATGATGAGTTATTACTGGGGACTAATCATTATGATGAGTTATTACTGGGGACTAATCATTATGATGAGTTATTACTGGGGACTAATCATTATGATGAGTTATTACTGGGGACTAATCATTATGATGAGTTATTACTGGGGACTAATCATTATGATGAGTTATTACTGGGGACTAATCATTATGATGAGTTATTACTGGGGACTAATCATTATGATGAGTTATTACTGGGGACTAATCATTATGATGAGTTATTACTGGGGACTAATCATTATGATGAGTTATTACTGGGGACTAATCATTATGATGAGTTATTACTGGGGACTAATCATTATGATGAGTTATTACTGGGGACTAATCATTATGATGAGTTATTACTGGGGACTAATCATTATGATGAGTTATTACTGGGGACTAATCATTATGATGAGTTATTACTGGGGACTAATCATTGATGAGTTATTACTGGGGACTAATCATTATGATGAGTTATTACTGGGGACTAATCATTATGATGAGTTATTACTGGGGACTAATCATTATGATGAGTTATTACTGGGGACTAATCATTATGATGAGTTATTACTGGGGACTAATCATTATGATGAGTTATTACTGGGGGGGACTAATTCATTATGATGAGTTATTACTGGGACAGGACTAATCATTATGATGAGTTATTACTGGGGACTAATCATTATGATGAGTTATTACTGGGGACTAATCATTATGATGAGTTATTACTGGGGACTAATCATTATGATGAGTTATTACTGGGGACTAATCATTATGATGAGTTATTACTGGGGACTAATCATTATGATGAGTTATTACTGGGGACTAATCATTATGATGAGTTATTACTGGGGACTAATCATTATGATGAGTTATTACTGGGGACAGGACTAATCATTATGATGAGTTATTACTGGGGACTAATCATTATGATGAGTTATTACTGGGGACTAATCATTATGATGAGTTATTACTGGGGACTAATCATTATGATGAGTTATTACTGGGGACTAATCATTATGATGAGTTATTACTGGGGACTAATCATTATGATGAGTTATTACTGGGGACTAATCATTATGATGAGTTATTACTGGGGACTAATCATTATGATGAGTTATTACTGGGGACTAATCATTATGATGAGTTATTACTGGGGACTAATCATTATGATGAGTTATTACTGGGGACTAATCATTATGATGAGTTATTACTGGGGACTAATCATTATGATGAGTTATTACTGGGGACTAATCATTATGATGAGTTATTACTGGGGACTAATCATTATGATGAGTTATTACTGGGGACTAATCATGATGAGTTATTACTGGGGACTAATCATTATGATGAGTTATTACTGGGGACTAATCATTATGATGAGTTATTACTGGGGACAGGCTAATCATTATGATGAGTTATTACTGGGGACTAATCATTATGATGAGTTATTACTGGGGACTAATCATTATGATGAGTTATTACTGGGGACTAATCATTATGATGAGTTATTACTGGGGACTAATCATTATGATGAGTTATTACTGGGGACTAATCATTATGATGAGTTATTACTGGGGACTAATCATGATGAGTTATTACTGGGGACTAATCATTATGATGAGTTATTACTGGGGACTAATCATATGATGAGTTATTACTGGGGACTAATCATTATGATGAGTTATTACTGGGGACTAATCATTATGATGAGTTATTACTGGGGACTAATCATGATGAGTTATTACTGGGGACTAATTCATTATGATGAGTTATTACTGGGGACAGGACTAATCATTATGATGAGTTATTACTGGGGACTAATCATTATGATGAGTTATTACTGGGGACTAATCATTATGATGAGTTATTACTGGGGACTAATCATTATGATGAGTTATTACTGGGGACTAATCATTATGATGAGTTATTACTGGGGACTAATCATTATGATGAGTTATTACTGGGGACTAATCATTATGATGAGTTATTACTGGGGGACTAATCATTATGATGAGTTATTACTGGGGACTAATCATTATGATGAGTTATTACTGGGGACTAATCATTATGATGAGTTATTACTGGGGACTAATCATTATGATGAGTTATTACTGGGGACTAATCATTATGATGAGTTATTACTGGGGACTAATCATTATGATGAGTTATTACTGGGGACTAATCATGATGAGTTATTACTGGGGACTAATCATTATGATGAGTTATTACTGGGGACTAATCATTATGATGAGTTATTACTGGGGACTAATCATTATGATGAGTTATTACTGGGGACTAATCATTATGATGAGTTATTACTGGGGACTAATCATTATGATGAGTTATTACTGGGGACTAATCATTATGATGAGTTATTACTGGGGACTAATCATTATGATGAGTTATTACTGGGGACTAATCATTATGATGAGTTATTACTGGGGACTAATCATTATGATGAGTTATTACTGGGGACTAATCATTATGATGAGTTATTACTGGGGACTAATCATTATGATGAGTTATTACTGGGGACTAATCATTATGATGAGTTATTACTGGGGACTAATCATTATGATGAGTTATTACTGGGGACTAATCATTATGATGAGTTATTACTGGGGACTAATCATTATGATGAGTTATTACTGGGGACTAATCATTATGATGAGTTATTACTGGGGACTAATCATTATGATGAGTTATTACTGGGGACTAATCATTATGATGAGTTATTACTGGGGACTAATCATTATGATGAGTTATTACTGGGGAGACTAATCATTATGATGAGTTATTACTGGGGACTAATCATTATGATGAGTTATTACTGGGGACTAATCATTATGATGAGTTATTACTGGGGACTAATCATTATGATGAGTTATTACTGGGGACTAATCATTATGATGAGTTATTACTGGGGACTAATCATTATGATGAGTTATTACTGGGGACTAATCATTATGATGAGTTATTACTGGGGACTAATCATTATGATGAGTTATTACTGGGGACTAATCATTATGATGAGTTATTACTGGGGACTAATCATTATGATGAGTTATTACTGGGGACTAATCATTATGATGAGTTATTACTGGGGACTAATCATTATGATGAGTTATTACTGGGGACTAATCATTATGATGAGTTATTACTGGGGACTAATCATTATGATGAGTTATTACTGGGGACTAATCATTATGATGAGTTATTACTGGGGACTAATCATTATGATGAGTTATTACTGGGGACTAATCATTATGATGAGTTATTACTGGGGACTAATCATTATGATGAGTTATTACTGGGGACTAATCATTATGATGAGTTATTACTGGGGACTAATCATTATGATGAGTTATTACTGGGGACTAATCATTATGATGAGTTATTACTGGGGACTAATCATTATGATGAGTTATTACTGGGGACTAATCATTATGATGAGTTATTACTGGGGACTAATCATTATGATGAGTTATTACTGGGGACTAATCATTATGATGAGTTATTACTGGGGACTAATCATTATGATGAGTTATTACTGGGGACTAATCATGATGAGTTATTACTGGGGACTAATCATTATGATGAGTTATTACTGGGGACAGGACTAATCATTATGATGAGTTATTACTGGGGACTAATCATTATGATGAGTTATTACTGGGGACTAATCATTATGATGAGTTATTACTGGGGACTAATCATTATGATGAGTTATTACTGGGGACTAATCATTATGATGAGTTATTACTGGGGACTAATCATTATGATGAGTTATTACTGGGGACTAATCATTATGATGAGTTATTACTGGGGACTAATCATTATGATGAGTTATTACTGGCAGGACTAATCATTATGATGAGTTATTACTGGGGACTAATCATTATGATGAGTTATTACTGGGGACTAATCATTATGATGAGTTATTACTGGGGACTAATCATTATGATGAGTTATTACTGGGGACTAATCATTATGATGAGTTATTACTGGGGACTAATCATTATGATGAGTTATTACTGGGGACTAATCATTATGATGAGTTATTACTGGGGACTAATCATTATGATGAGTTATTACTGGGGACTAATCATTATGATGAGTTATTACTGGGGACTAATCATTATGATGAGTTATTACTGGGACAGACTAATCATTATGATGAGTTATTACTGGGGACTAATCATTATGATGAGTTATTACTGGGGACTAATCATTATGATGAGTTATTACTGGGGACTAATCATTATGATGAGTTATTACTGGGGACTAATCATTATGATGAGTTATTACTGGGGACTAATCATTATGATGAGTTATTACTGGGGACTAATCATTATGATGAGTTATTACTGGGGACTAATCATTATGATGAGTTATTACTGGGGACTAATCATTATGATGAGTTATTACTGGGGACTAATCATTATGATGAGTTATTACTGGGGACTAATCATTATGATGAGTTATTACTGGGGACTAATCATTATGATGAGTTATTACTAGGGACTAATCATTATGATGAGTTATTACTGGGGACTAATCATTATGATGAGTTATTACTGGGGAATAATCATGATGAGTTATTACTGGGGACTAATCATTATGATGAGTTATTACTGGGGACTAATCATTATGATGAGTTATTACTGGGGACAGGTCTAATCATTATGATGAGTTATTACTGGGGACTAATCATGATGAGTTATTACTGGGGACTAATCATTATGATGAGTTATTACTGGGGACTAATCATTATGATGAGTTATTACTGGGGACTAATCATTATGATGAGTTATTACTGGGGACTAATCATTATGATGAGTTATTACTGGGGACTAATCATGATGAGTTATTACTGGGGACTAATCATTATGATGAGTTATTACTGGGGACTAATCATTATGATGAGTTATGACTGGGGACTAATCATGATGAGTTATTACTGGGGACTAATCATTATGATGAGTTATTACTGGGGACTAATCATTATGATGAGTTATTACTGGGGACTAATCATGATGAGTTATTACTGGGGACTAATTCATTATGATGAGTTATTACTGGGGACAGGACTAATCATTATGATGAGTTATTACTGGGGACTAATCATTATGATGAGTTATTACTGGGGACTAATCATTATGATGAGTTATTACTGGGGACTAATCATTATGATGAGTTATTACTGGGGACTAATCATTATGATGAGTTATTACTGGGGACTAATCATTATGATGAGTTATTACTGGGGACTAATCATTATGATGAGTTATTACTGGGGACTAATCATTATGATGAGTTATTACTGGGGACTAATCATTATGATGAGTTATTACTGGGGACTAATCATTATGATGAGTTATTACTGGGGACTAATCATTATGATGAGTTATTACTGGGGACTAATCATTATGATGAGTTATTACTGGGGACTAATCATGATGAGATATTACTGGGGACAAATCATTATGATGAGTTATTACTGGGGACTAATCATTATGATGAGTTATTACTGGGGACTAATCATTATGATGAGTTATTACTGGGGACTAATCATGATGAGTTATTACTGGGGACTAATCATTATGATGAGTTATTACTGGGGACTAATCATTATGATGAGTTATTACTGGGGACTAATCATGATGAGTTATTACTGGGGACTAATTCATTATGATGAGTTATTACTGGGGACAGGACTAATCATTATGATGAGTTATTACTGGGGACTAATCATTATGATGAGTTATTACTGGGGACTAATCATTATGATGAGTTATTACTGGGGACTAATCATTATGATGAGTTATTACTGGGGACTAATCATTATGATGAGTTATTACTGGGGACTAATCATTATGATGAGTTATTACTGGGGACTAATCATTATGATGAGTTATTACTGGGGACTAATCATTATGATGAGTTATTACTGGGGACAGGACTAATCATTATGATGAGTTATTACTGGGGACTAATCATTATGATGAGTTATTACTGGGGACTAATCATTATGATGAGTTATTACTGGGGACTAATCATTATGATGAGTTATTACTTGGGACTAATCATTATGATGAGTTATTACTGGGGACTAATCATTATGATGAGTTATTACTGGGGACTAATCATTATGATGAGTTATTACTGGGGACTAATCATTATGATGAGTTATTACTGGGGACTAATCATTATGATGAGTTATTACTGGGGACTAATCATTATGATGAGTTATTACTGGGGACTAATCATTATGATGAGTTATTACTGGGGACTAATCATGATGAGATATTACTGGGGACAAATCATTATGATGAGTTATTACTGGGGACTAATCATTATGATGAGTTATTACTGGGGACTAATCATTATGATGAGTTATTACTGGGGACTAATCATGATGAGTTATTACTGGGGACTAATCATTATGATGAGTTATTACTGGGGACTAATCATTATGATGAGTTATTACTGGGGACTAATCATGATGAGTTATTACTGGGGACTAATTCATTATGATGAGTTATTACTGGGGACAGGACTAATCATTATGATGAGTTATTACTGGGGACTAATCATTATGATGAGTTATTACTGGGGACTAATCATTATGATGAGTTATTACTGGGGACTAATCATTATGATGAGTTATTACTGGGGACTAATCATTATGATGAGTTATTACTGGGGACTAATCATTATGATGAGTTATTACTGGGGACAGGACTAATCATTATGATGAGTTATTACTGGGGACTAATCATTATGATGAGTTATTACTGGGGACTAATCATTATGATGAGTTATTACTGGGGACTAATCATTATGATGAGTTATTACTTGGGACTAATCATTATGATGAGTTATTACTGGGGACTAATCATTATGATGAGTTATTACTGGGGACTAATCATTATGATGAGTTAACACTGGGGACTAATCATTATGATGAGTTATTACTGGGGACTAATCATTATGATGAGTTATTACTGCGGACTAATCATTATGATGAGTTATTACTGGGGACTAATCATTATGATGAGTTATTACTGGGGACTAATCATTATGATGAATTATTACTGGGGACGATTCATTATGATGAGTTATTACTAGGGACTAATCATTATGATGAGTTATTACTGGGGACTAATCATTATGATGAGTTATTACTGGGGACTAATCATGATGAGTTATTACTGGGGACTAATCATTATGATGAGTTATTACTGGGGACTAATCATTATGATGAGTTAACACTGGGGACTAATCATTATGATGAGTTATTACTGGGGACTAATCATTATGATGAGTTATTACTGGGGACTAATCATTATGATGAGTTATTACTGGGGACTAATCATTATGATGAGTTATTACTGGGGACTAATCATTATGATGAATTATTACTGGGGACTAATCATTATGATGAGTTATTACTAGGGACTAATCATTATGATGAGTTATTACTGGGGACTAATCATTATGATGAGTTATTACTGGGGACTAATCATGATGAGTTATTACTGGGGACTAATCATTATGATGAGTTATTACTGGGGACTAATCATTATGATGAGTTATTACTGGGGACAGGTCTAATCATTATGATGAGTTATTACTGGGGACTAATCATGATGAGTTATTACTGGGGACTAATCATTATGATGAGTTATTACTGGGGACTAATCATTATGATGAGTTATTACTGGGGACTAATCATTATGATGAGTTATTACTGGGGACTAATCATTATGATGAGTTATTACTGGGGACTAATCATGATGAGTTATTAGTGGGGACTAATCATTATGATGAGTTATTACTGGGGACTAATCATTATGATGAGTTATTACTGGGGACTAATCATGATGAGTTATTACTGGGGACTAATCATTATGATGAGTTATTACTGGGGACTAATCATTATGATGAGTTATTACTGGGGACTAATCATTATGATGAGTTATTACTGGGGACTAATCATTATGATGAGTTATTACTGGGGACTAATCATTATGATGAGTTATTACTGGGGACTAATCATGATGAGTTATTACTGGGGACTAATCATTATGATGAGTTATTACTGGGGACTAATCATTATGATGAGTTATTACTGGGGACTAATCATTATGATGAGTTATTACTGGGGACTAATCATTATGATGAGTTATTACTGGGGACTAATCATTATGATGAGTTATTACTGGGGACTAATCATTATGATGAGTTATTACTGGGGACTAATCATTATGATTAGTTATTACTGGGGACTAATCATTATGATGAGTTATTACTGGAGACTAATCATTATGATGAGTTATTACTGGGGACTAATCATTATGATGAGTTATTACTGGGGACTAATCATGATGAGTTATTACTGGGGACTAATCATTATGATGAGTTATTACTGGGGACTAATCATTATGATGAGTTATTACTGGTGACTAATCATGATGAGTTATTACTGGGGACTAATTCATTATGATGAGTTATTACTGGGGACAGGACTAATCATTATGATGAGTTATTACTGGGGACTAATCATTATGATGAGTTATTACTGGGGACTAATCATTATGATGAGTTATTACTGGGGACTAATCATTATGATTAGTTATTACTGGGGACTAATCATTATGATGAGTTATTACTGGGGACTAATCATTATGATGAGTTATTACTGGGGACTAATCATGATGAGTTATTACTGGGGACTAATTCATTATGATGAGTTATTACTGGGGACAGGACTAATCATTATGATGAGTTATTACTGGGGACTAATCATTATGATGAGTTATTACTGGGGACTAATCATTATGATGAGTTATTACTGGGGACTAATCATTATGATGAGTTATTACTGGGGACTAATCATTATGATGAGTTATTACTGGGGACTAATCATTATGATGAGTTATTACTGGGGACTAATCATTATGATGAGTTATTACTGGGGACTAATCATTATGATGAGTTATTACTGGGGACTAATCATTATGATGAGTTATTACTGGGGACTAATCATTATGATGAGTTATTACTGGGGACTAATCATTATGATGAGTTATTACTGGGGACTAATCATGATGAGTTATTACTGGGGACTAATTCATTATGATGAGTTATTACTGGGGACAGGACTAATCATTATGATGAGTTATTACTGGGGACTAATCATTATGATGAGTTATTACTGGGGACTAATCATTATGATGAGTTATTACTGGGGACTAATCATTATGATGAGTTATTACTGGGGACTAATCATTATGATGAGTTATTACTGGGGACTAATCATTATGATGAGTTATTACTGGGGACTAATCATTATGATGAGTTATTACTGGGGACTAATCATTATGATGAGTTATTACTGGGGACTAATCATTATGATGAGTTATTACTGGGGACTAATCATTATGATGAGTTATTACTGGGGACTAATCATTATGATGAGTTATTACTGGAGACTAATCATTATGATGAGTTATTACTGGGGACTAATCATTATGATGAGTTATTACTGGGGACTAATCATGATGAGTTATTACTGGGGACTAATCATTATGATGAGTTATTACTGGGGACTAATCATTATGATGAGTTATTACTGGGGACTAATCATGATGAGTTATTACTGGGGACTAATTCATTATGATGAGTTATTACTGGGGACAGGACTAATCATTATGATGAGTTATTACTGGGGACTAATCATTATGATGAGTTATTACTGGGGACTAATCATTATGATGAGTTATTACTGGGGACTAATCATGATGAGTTATTACTGGGGACTAATTCATTATGATGAGTTATTACTGGGGACAGGACTAATCATTATGATGAGTTATTACTGGGGACTAATCATTATGATGAGTTATTACTGGGGACTAATCATGATGAGTTATTACTGGGGACTAATCATTATGATGAGTTATTACTGGGGACTAATCATTATGATGAGTTATTACTGGGGACTAATCATGATGAGTTATTACTGGGGACTAATTCATTATGATGAGTTATTACTGGGGACAGGACTAATCATTATGATGAGTTATTACTGGGGACTAATCATTATGATGAGTTATTACTGGGGACTAATCATTATGATGAGTTATTACTGGGGACTAATCATGATGAGTTATTACTGGGGACTAATTCATTATGATGAGTTATTACTGGGGACAGGACTAATCATTATGATGAGTTATTACTGGGGACTAATCATTATGATGAGTTATTACTGGGGACTAATCATTATGATGAGTTATTACTGGGGACTAATCATTATGATGAGTTATTACTGGGGACTAATCATTATGATGAGTTATTACTGGGGACTAATCATTATGATGAGTTATTACTGGGGACTAATCATGATGAGATATTACTGGGGACTAATCATTATGATGAGTTATTACTGGGGACTAATCATTATGATGAGTTATTACTGGGGACTAATCATTATGATGAGTTATTACTGGGGACTAATCATGATGAGTTATTACTGGGGACTAATCATTATGATGAGTTATTACTGGGGACTAATCATTATGATGAGTTATTACTGGGGACTAATCATGATGAGTTATTACTGGGGACTAATTCATTATGATGAGTTATTACTGGGGACAGGACTAATCATTATGATGAGTTATTACTGGGGACTAATCATTATGATGAGTTATTACTGGGGACTAATCATTATGATGAGTTATTACTGGGGACTAATCATTATGATGAGTTATTACTGGGGACTAATCATTATGATGAGTTATTACTGGGGACTAATCATTATGATGAGTTATTACTGGGGACTAATCATTATGATGAGTTATTACTGGGGACTAATCATTATGATGAGTTATTACTGGGGACTAATCATTATGATGAGTTATTACTGGGGACTAATCATTATGATGAGTTATTACTGGGGACTAATCATTATGATGAGTTATTACTGGGGACTAATCATTATGATGAGTTATTACTGGGGACTAATCATTATGATGAGTTATTACTGGGGACTAATCATTATGATGAGTTATTACTGGGGACTAATCATTATGATGAGTTATTACTGGGGACTAATCATTATGATGAGTTATTACTGGGGACTAATCATTATGATGAGTTATTACTGGGGACTAATCATTATGATGAGTTATTACTGGGGACTAATCATTATGATGAGTTATTACTGGGGACTAATCATTATGATGAGTTATTACTGGGGACTAATCATTATGATGAGTTATTACTGGGGACTAATCATGATGAGTTATTACTGGGGACTAATCATTATGATGAGTTATTACTGGGGACTAATCATTATGATGAGTTATTACTGGGGACTAATCATTATGATGAGTTATTACTGGGGACTAATCATGATGAGTTATTACTGGGGACTAATCATTATGATGAGTTATTACTGGGGACTAATCATTATGATGAGTTATTACTGGGGACTAATCATTATGATGAGTTATTACTGGGGACTAATCATTATGATGAGTTATTACTGGGGACTAATCATTATGATGAGTTATTACTGGGGACTAATCATTATGATGAGTTATTACTGGGGACTAATCATTATGATGAGTTATTACTGGGGACTAATCATGATGAGTTATTACTGGGGACTAATCATTATGATGAGTTATTACTGGGGACTAATCATTATGATGAGTTATTACTGGGGACTAATCATTATGATGAGTTATTACTGGGGACTAATCATTATGATGAGTTATTACTGGGGACTAATCATTATGATGAGTTATTACTGGGGACTAATCATTATGATGAGTTATTACTGGGGACTAATCATGATGAGTTATTACTGGGGACTAATCATTATGATGAGTTATTACTGGGGACTAATCATTATGATGAGTTATTACTGGGGACTAATCATTATGATGAGTTATTACTGGGGACTAATCATTATGATGAGTTATTACTGGGGACTAATCATTATGATGAGTTATTACTGGGGACTAATCATTATGATGAGTTATTACTGGGGACTAATCATTATGATGAGTTATTACTGGGGACTAATCATTATGATGAGTTATTACTGGGGACTAATCATTATGATGAGTTATTACTGGGGACTAATCATTATGATGAGTTATTACTGGGGACTAATCATTATGATGAGTTATTACTGGGGACTAATCATTATGATGAGTTATTACTGGGGACTAATCATTATGATGAGTTATTACTGGGGACTAATCATTATGATGAGTTATTACTGGGGACTAATCATTATGATGAGTTATTACTGGGGACTAATCATTATGATGAGTTATTACTGGGGACTAATCATTATGATGAGTTATTACTGGGGACTAATCATATGATGAGTTATTACTGGGGACTAATCATTATGATGAGTTATTACTGGGGACTAATCATTATGATGAGTTATTACTGGGGACTAATCATTATGATGAGTTATTACTGGGGACTAATCATTATGATGAGTTATTACTGGGGACTAATCATTATGATGAGTTATTACTGGGGACTAATCATTATGATGAGTTATTACTGGGGACTAATCATTATGATGAGTTATTACTGGGGACTAATCATTATGATGAGTTATTACTGGGGACTAATCATTATGATGAGTTATTACTGGGGACTAATCATTATGATGAGTTATTACTGGGGACTAATCATTATGATGAGTTATTACTGGGGACTAATCATTATGATGAGTTATTACTGGGGACTAATCATTATGATGAGTTATTACTGGGGACTAATCATTATGATGAGTTATTACTGGGGACTAATCATTATGATGAGTTATTACTGGGGACTAATCATTATGATGAGTTATTACTGGGGACTAATCATTATGATGAGTTATTACTGGGGACTAATCATTATGATGAGTTATTACTGGGGACTAATCATTATGATGAGTTATTACTGGGGACTAATCATTATGATGAGTTATTACTGGGGACTAATCATTATGATGAGTTATTACTGGGGACTAATCATTATGATGAGTTATTACTGGGGACTAATCATTATGATGAGTTATTACTGGGGACTAATCATTATGATGAGTTATTACTGGGGACTAATCATTATGATGAGTTATTACTGGGGACTAATCATTATGATGAGTTATTACTGGGGACTAATCATTATGATGAGTTATTACTGGGGACTAATCATTATGATGAGTTATTACTGGGGACTAATCATTATGATGAGTTATTACTGGGGACTAATCATTATGATGAGTTATTACTGGGGACTAATCATTATGATGAGTTATTACTGGGGACTAATCATTATGATGAGTTATTACTGGGGACTAATCATTATGATGAGTTATTACTGGGGACTAATCATTATGATGAGTTATTACTGGGGACTAATCATTATGATGAGTTATTACTGGGGACTAATCATTATGATGAGTTATTACTGGGGACTAATCATTATGATGAGTTATTACTGGGGACTAATCATTATGATGAGTTATTACTGGGGACTAATCATTATGATGAGTTATTACTGGGGACTAATCATTATGATGAGTTATTACTGGGGACTAATCATTATGATGAGTTATTACTGGGGACTAATCATTATGATGAGTTATTACTGGGGACTAATCATTATGATGAGTTATTACTGGGGACTAATCATTATGATGAGTTATTACTGGGGACTAATCATTATGATGAGTTATTACTGGGGACTAATCATTATGATGAGTTATTACTGGGGACTAATCATTATGATGAGTTATTACTGGGGACTAATCATTATGATGAGTTATTACTGGGGACTAATCATTATGATGAGTTATTACTGGGGACTAATCATTATGATGAGTTATTACTGGGGACTAATCATTATGATGAGTTATTACTGGGGACTAATCATTATGATGAGTTATTACTGGGGACTAATCATTATGATGAGTTATTACTGGGGACTAATCATTATGATGAGTTATTACTGGGGACTAATCATTATGATGAGTTATTACTGGGGACTAATCATTATGATGAGTTATTACTGGGGACTAATCATTATGATGAGTTATTACTGGGGACTAATCATTATGATGAGTTATTACTGGGGACTAATCATTATGATGAGTTATTACTGGGGACTAATCATTATGATGAGTTATTACTGGGGACTAATCATTATGATGAGTTATTACTGGGGACTAATCATTATGATGAGTTATTACTGGGGACTAATCATTATGATGAGTTATTACTGGGGACTAATCATTATGATGAGTTATTACTGGGGACTAATCATTATGATGAGTTATTACTGGGGACTAATCATTATGATGAGTTATTACTGGGGACTAATCATTATGATGAGTTATTACTGGGGACTAATCATTATGATGAGTTATTACTGGGGACTAATCATTATGATGAGTTATTACTGGGGACTAATCATTATGATGAGTTATTACTGGGGACTAATCATTATGATGAGTTATTACTGGGGACTAATCATTATGATGAGTTATTACTGGGGACTAATCATTATGATGAGTTATTACTGGGGACTAATCATTATGATGAGTTATTACTGGGGACTAATCATTATGATGAGTTATTACTGGGGACTAATCATTATGATGAGTTATTACTGGGGACTAATCATTATGATGAGTTATTACTGGGGACTAATCATTATGATGAGTTATTACTGGGGACTAATCATTATGATGAGTTATTACTGGGGACTAATCATTATGATGAGTTATTACTGGGGACTAATCATTATGATGAGTTATTACTGGGGACTAATCATTATGATGAGTTATTACTGGGGACTAATCATTATGATGAGTTATTACTGGGGACTAATCATTATGATGAGTTATTACTGGGGACTAATCATTATGATGAGTTATTACTGGGGACTAATCATTATGATGAGTTATTACTGGGGACTAATCATTATGATGAGTTATTACTGGGGACTAATCATTATGATGAGTTATTACTGGGGACTAATCATTATGATGAGTTATTACTGGGGACTAATCATTATGATGAGTTATTACTGGGGACTAATCATTATGATGAGTTATTACTGGGGACTAATCATTATGATGAGTTATTACTGGGGACTAATCATTATGATGAGTTATTACTGGGGACTAATCATTATGATGAGTTATTACTGGGGACTAATCATTATGATGAGTTATTACTGGGGACTAATCATTATGATGAGTTATTACTGGGGACTAATCATTATGATGAGTTATTACTGGGGACTAATCATTATGATGAGTTATTACTGGGGACTAATCATTATGATGAGTTATTACTGGGGACTAATCATTATGATGAGTTATTACTGGGGACTAATCATTATGATGAGTTATTACTGGGGACTAATCATTATGATGAGTTATTACTGGGGACTAATCATTATGATGAGTTATTACTGGGGACTAATCATTATGATGAGTTATTACTGGGGACTAATCATTATGATGAGTTATTACTGGGGACTAATCATTATGATGAGTTATTACTGGGGACTAATCATTATGATGAGTTATTACTGGGGACTAATCATTATGATGAGTTATTACTGGGGACTAATCATTATGATGAGTTATTACTGGGGACTAATCATTATGATGAGTTATTACTGGGGACTAATCATTATGATGAGTTATTACTGGGGACTAATCATTATGATGAGTTATTACTGGGGACTAATCATTATGATGAGTTATTACTGGGGACTAATCATTATGATGAGTTATTACTGGGGACTAATCATTATGATGAGTTATTACTGGGGACTAATCATTATGATGAGTTATTACTGGGGACTAATCATTATGATGAGTTATTACTGGGGACTAATCATTATGATGAGTTATTACTGGGGACTAATCATTATGATGAGTTATTACTGGGGACTAATCATTATGATGAGTTATTACTGGGGACTAATCATTATGATGAGTTATTACTGGGGACTAATCATTATGATGAGTTATTACTGGGGACTAATCATTATGATGAGTTATTACTGGGGACTAATCATTATGATGAGTTATTACTGGGGACTAATCATTATGATGAGTTATTACTGGGGACTAATCATTGATGAGTTATTACTGGGGACTAATCATTATGATGAGTTATTACTGGGGGACTAATCATTATGATGAGTTATTACTGGGGACTAATCATTATGATGAGTTATTACTGGGGACTAATCATTATGATGAGTTATTACTGGGGACTAATCATTATGATGAGTTATTACTGGGGACTAATCATTATGATGAGTTATTACTGGGGACTAATCATTATGATGAGTTATTACTGGGGACTAATCATGATGAGTTATTACTGGGGACTAATCATTATGATGAGTTATTACTGGGGACTAATCATTATGATGAGTTATTACTGGGGACTAATCATTATGATGAGTTATTACTGGGGACTAATCATTATGATGAGTTATTACTGGGGACTAATCATTATGATGAGTTATTACTGGGGACTAATCATTATGATGAGTTATTACTGGGGACTAATCATTATGATGAGTTATTACTGGGGACTAATCATTATGATGAGTTATTACTGGGGACTAATCATTATGATGAGTTATTACTGGGGACTAATCATTATGATGAGTTATTACTGGGGACTAATCATTATGATGAGTTATTACTGGGGACTAATCATTATGATGAGTTATTACTGGGGACTAATCATTATGATGAGTTATTACTGGGGACTAATCATTATGATGAGTTATTACTGGGGACTAATCATTATGATGAGTTATTACTGGGGACTAATCATTATGATGAGTTATTACTGGGGACTAATCATTATGATGAGTTATTACTGGGGACTAATCATTATGATGAGTTATTACTGGGGACTAATCATTATGATGAGTTATTACTGGGGACTAATCATTATGATGAGTTATTACTGGGGACTAATCATTATGATGAGTTATTACTGGGGACTAATCATTATGATGAGTTATTACTGGGGACTAATCATTATGATGAGTTATTACTGGGGACTAATCATTATGATGAGTTATTACTGGGGACTAATCATTATGATGAGTTATTACTGGGGACTAATCATTATGATGAGTTATTACTGGGGACTAATCATTATGATGAGTTATTACTGGGGACTAATCATTATGATGAGTTATTACTGGGGACTAATCATTATGATGAGTTATTACTGGGGACTAATCATTATGATGAGTTATTACTGGGGACTAATCATTATGATGAGTTATTACTGGGGACTAATCATTATGATGAGTTATTACTGGGGACTAATCATTATGATGAGTTATTACTGGGGACTAATCATTATGATGAGTTATTACTGGGGACTAATCATTATGATGAGTTATTACTGGGGACTAATCATTATGATGAGTTATTACTGGGGACTAATCATTATGATGAGTTATTACTGGGGACTAATCATTATGATGAGTTATTACTGGGGACTAATCATTATGATGAGTTATTACTGGGGACTAATCATTATGATGAGTTATTACTGGGGACTAATCATTATGATGAGTTATTACTGGGGACTAATCATTATGATGAGTTATTACTGGGGACTAATCATTATGATGAGTTATTACTGGGGACTAATCATTATGATGAGTTATTACTGGGGACTAATCATTATGATGAGTTATTACTGGGGACTAATCATTATGATGAGTTATTACTGGGGACTAATCATTATGATGAGTTATTACTGGGGACTAATCATTATGATGAGTTATTACTGGGGACTAATCATTATGATGAGTTATTACTGGGGACTAATCATTATGATGAGTTATTACTGGGGACTAATCATTATGATGAGTTATTACTGGGGACTAATCATTATGATGAGTTATTACTGGGGACTAATCATTATGATGAGTTATTACTGGGGACTAATCATTATGATGAGTTATTACTGGGGACTAATCATTATGATGAGTTATTACTGGGGACTAATCATTATGATGAGTTATTACTGGGGACTAATCATTATGATGAGTTATTACTGGGGACTAATCATTATGATGAGTTATTACTGGGGACTAATCATTATGATGAGTTATTACTGGGGACTAATCATTATGATGAGTTATTACTGGGGACTAATCATTATGATGAGTTATTACTGGGGACTAATCATTATGATGAGTTATTACTGGGGACTAATCATTATGATGAGTTATTACTGGGGACTAATCATTATGATGAGTTATTACTGGGGACTAATCATTATGATGAGTTATTACTGGGGACTAATCATTATGATGAGTTATTACTGGGGACTAATCATTATGATGAGTTATTACTGGGGACTAATCATTATGATGAGTTATTACTGGGGACTAATCATTATGATGAGTTATTACTGGGGACTAATCATTATGATGAGTTATTACTGGGGACTAATCATTATGATGAGTTATTACTGGGGACTAATCATTATGATGAGTTATTACTGGGGACTAATCATTATGATGAGTTATTACTGGGGACTAATCATTATGATGAGTTATTACTGGGGACTAATCATTATGATGAGTTATTACTGGGGACTAATCATTATGATGAGTTATTACTGGGGACTAATCATTATGATGAGTTATTACTGGGGACTAATCATTATGATGAGTTATTACTGGGGACTAATCATTATGATGAGTTATTACTGGGGACTAATCATTATGATGAGTTATTACTGGGGACTAATCATTATGATGAGTTATTACTGGGGACTAATCATTATGATGAGTTATTACTGGGGACTAATCATTATGATGAGTTATTACTGGGGACTAATCATTATGATGAGTTATTACTGGGGACTAATCATTATGATGAGTTATTACTGGGGACTAATCATTATGATGAGTTATTACTGGGGACTAATCATTATGATGAGTTATTACTGGGGACTAATCATTATGATGAGTTATTACTGGGGACTAATCATTATGATGAGTTATTACTGGGGACTAATCATTATGATGAGTTATTACTGGGGACTAATCATTATGATGAGTTATTACTGGGGACTAATCATTATGATGAGTTATTACTGGGGACTAATCATTATGATGAGTTATTACTGGGGACTAATCATTATGATGAGTTATTACTGGGGACTAATCATTATGATGAGTTATTACTGGGGACTAATCATTATGATGAGTTATTACTGGGGACTAATCATTATGATGAGTTATTACTGGGGACTAATCATATGATGAGTTATTACTGGGGACTAATCATTATGATGAGTTATTACTGGGGACTAATCATTATGATGAGTTATTACTGGGGACTAATCATGATGAGTTATTACTGGGGACTAATCATTATGATGAGTTATTACTGGGACAGGACTAATCATTATGATGAGTTATTACTGGGGACTAATCATTATGATGAGTTATTACTGGGGACTAATCATTATGATGAGTTATTACTGGGGACTAATCATTATGATGAGTTATTACTGGGGACTAATCATTATGATGAGTTATTACTGGGGACTAATCATTATGATGAGTTATTACTGGGGACTAATCATTATGATGAGTTATTACTGGGGACTAATCATTATGATGAGTTATTACTGGGGACTAATCATTATGATGAGTTATTACTGGGGACTAATCATTATGATGAGTTATTACTGGGGACTAATCATTATGATGAGTTATTACTGGGGACTAATCATTATGATGAGTTATTACTGGGGACTAATCATTATGATGAGTTATTACTGGGGACTAATCATTATGATGAGTTATTACTGGGGACTAATCATTATGATGAGTTATTACTGGGGACTAATCATTATGATGAGTTATTACTGGGGACTAATCATTATGATGAGTTATTACTGGGGACTAATCATTATGATGAGTTATTACTGGGGACTAATCATTATGATGAGTTATTACTGGGGACTAATCATTATGATGAGTTATTACTGGGGACTAATCATTATGATGAGTTATTACTGGGGACTAATCATTATGATGAGTTATTACTGGGGACTAATCATTATGATGAGTTATTACTGGGGACTAATCATTATGATGAGTTATTACTGGGGACTAATCATTATGATGAGTTATTACTGGGGACTAATCATTATGATGAGTTATTACTGGGGACTAATCATTATGATGAGTTATTACTGGGGACTAATCATTATGATGAGTTATTACTGGGGACTAATCATTATGATGAGTTATTACTGGGGACTAATCATTATGATGAGTTATTACTGGGGACTAATCATTATGATGAGTTATTACTGGGGACTAATCATTATGATGAGTTATTACTGGGGACTAATCATTATGATGAGTTATTACTGGGGACTAATCATTATGATGAGTTATTACTGGGGACTAATCATTATGATGAGTTATTACTGGGGACTAATCATTATGATGAGTTATTACTGGGGACTAATCATTATGATGAGTTATTACTGGGGACTAATCATTATGATGAGTTATTACTGGGGACTAATCATTATGATGAGTTATTACTGGGGACTAATCATTATGATGAGTTATTACTGGGGACTAATCATTATGATGAGTTATTACTGGGGACTAATCATTATGATGAGTTATTACTGGGGACTAATCATTATGATGAGTTATTACTGGGGACTAATCATTATGATGAGTTATTACTGGGGACTAATCATTATGATGAGTTATTACTGGGGACTAATCATTATGATGAGTTATTACTGGGGACTAATCATTATGATGAGTTATTACTGGGGACTAATCATTATGATGAGTTATTACTGGGGACTAATCATTATGATGAGTTATTACTGGGGACTAATCATTATGATGAGTTATTACTGGGGACTAATCATTATGATGAGTTATTACTGGGGACTAATCATTATGATGAGTTATTACTGGGGACTAATCATTATGATGAGTTATTACTGGGGACTAATCATTATGATGAGTTATTACTGGGGACTAATCATTATGATGAGTTATTACTGGGGACTAATCATTATGATGAGTTATTACTGGGGACTAATCATTATGATGAGTTATTACTGGGGACTAATCATTATGATGAGTTATTACTGGGGACTAATCATTATGATGAGTTATTACTGGGGACTAATCATTATGATGAGTTATTACTGGGGACTAATCATTATGATGAGTTATTACTGGGGACTAATCATTATGATGAGTTATTACTGGGGACTAATCATTATGATGAGTTATTACTGGGGACTAATCATTATGATGAGTTATTACTGGGGACTAATCATTATGATGAGTTATTACTGGGGACTAATCATTATGATGAGTTATTACTGGGGACTAATCATTATGATGAGTTATTACTGGGGACTAATCATTATGATGAGTTATTACTGGGGACTAATCATTATGATGAGTTATTACTGGGGACTAATCATTATGATGAGTTATTACTGGGGACTAATCATTATGATGAGTTATTACTGGGGACTAATCATTATGATGAGTTATTACTGGGGACTAATCATTATGATGAGTTATTACTGGGGACTAATCATTATGATGAGTTATTACTGGGGACTAATCATTATGATGAGTTATTACTGGGGACTAATCATTATGATGAGTTATTACTGGGGACTAATCATTATGATGAGTTATTACTGGGGACTAATCATTATGATGAGTTATTACTGGGGACTAATCATTATGATGAGTTATTACTGGGGACTAATCATTATGATGAGTTATTACTGGGGACTAATCATTATGATGAGTTATTACTGGGGACTAATCATTATGATGAGTTATTACTGGGGACTAATCATTATGATGAGTTATTACTGGGGACTAATCATTATGATGAGTTATTACTGGGGACTAATCATTATGATGAGTTATTACTGGGGACTAATCATTATGATGAGTTATTACTGGGGACTAATCATTATGATGAGTTATTACTGGGGACTAATCATTATGATGAGTTATTACTGGGGACTAATCATTATGATGAGTTATTACTGGGGACTAATCATTATGATGAGTTATTACTGGGGACTAATCATTATGATGAGTTATTACTGGGGACTAATCATTATGATGAGTTATTACTGGGGACTAATCATTATGATGAGTTATTACTGGGGACTAATCATTATGATGAGTTATTACTGGGGACTAATCATTATGATGAGTTATTACTGGGGACTAATCATTATGATGAGTTATTACTGGGGACTAATCATTATGATGAGTTATTACTGGGGACTAATCATTATGATGAGTTATTACTGGGGACTAATCATTATGATGAGTTATTACTGGGGACTAATCATTATGATGAGTTATTACTGGGGACTAATCATTATGATGAGTTATTACTGGGGACTAATCATTATGATGAGTTATTACTGGGGACTAATCATTATGATGAGTTATTACTGGGGACTAATCATTATGATGAGTTATTACTGGGGACTAATCATTATGATGAGTTATTACTGGGGACTAATCATTATGATGAGTTATTACTGGGGACTAATCATTATGATGAGTTATTACTGGGGACTAATCATTATGATGAGTTATTACTGGGGACTAATCATTATGATGAGTTATTACTGGGGACTAATCATTATGATGAGTTATTACTGGGGACTAATCATTATGATGAGTTATTACTGGGGACTAATCATTATGATGAGTTATTACTGGGGACTAATCATTATGATGAGTTATTACTGGGGACTAATCATTATGATGAGTTATTACTGGGGACTAATCATTATGATGAGTTATTACTGGGGACTAATCATTATGATGAGTTATTACTGGGGACTAATCATTATGATGAGTTATTACTGGGGACTAATCATTATGATGAGTTATTACTGGGGACTAATCATTATGATGAGTTATTACTGGGGACTAATCATTATGATGAGTTATTACTGGGGACTAATCATTATGATGAGTTATTACTGGGGACTAATCATTATGATGAGTTATTACTGGGGACTAATCATTATGATGAGTTATTACTGGGGACTAATCATTATGATGAGTTATTACTGGGGACTAATCATTATGATGAGTTATTACTGGGGACTAATCATTATGATGAGTTATTACTGGGGACTAATCATTATGATGAGTTATTACTGGGGACTAATCATTATGATGAGTTATTACTGGGGACTAATCATTATGATGAGTTATTACTGGGGACTAATCATTATGATGAGTTATTACTGGGGACTAATCATTATGATGAGTTATTACTGGGGACTAATCATTATGATGAGTTATTACTGGGGACTAATCATTATGATGAGTTATTACTGGGGACTAATCATTATGATGAGTTATTACTGGGGACTAATCATTATGATGAGTTATTACTGGGGACTAATCATTATGATGAGTTATTACTGGGGACTAATCATTATGATGAGTTATTACTGGGGACTAATCATTATGATGAGTTATTACTGGGGACTAATCATTATGATGAGTTATTACTGGGGACTAATCATTATGATGAGTTATTACTGGGGACTAATCATTATGATGAGTTATTACTGGGGACTAATCATTATGATGAGTTATTACTGGGGACTAATCATTATGATGAGTTATTACTGGGGACTAATCATTATGATGAGTTATTACTGGGGACTAATCATTATGATGAGTTATTACTGGGGACTAATCATTATGATGAGTTATTACTGGGGACTAATCATTATGATGAGTTATTACTGGGGACTAATCATTATGATGAGTTATTACTGGGGACTAATCATTATGATGAGTTATTACTGGGGACTAATCATTATGATGAGTTATTACTGGGGACTAATCATTATGATGAGTTATTACTGGGGACTAATCATTATGATGAGTTATTACTGGGGACTAATCATTATGATGAGTTATTACTGGGGACTAATCATTATGATGAGTTATTACTGGGGACTAATCATTATGATGAGTTATTACTGGGGACTAATCATTATGATGAGTTATTACTGGGGACTAATCATTATGATGAGTTATTACTGGGGACTAATCATTATGATGAGTTATTACTGGGGACTAATCATTATGATGAGTTATTACTGGGGACTAATCATTATGATGAGTTATTACTGGGGACTAATCATTATGATGAGTTATTACTGGGGACTAATCATTATGATGAGTTATTACTGGGGACTAATCATTATGATGAGTTATTACTGGGGACTAATCATTATGATGAGTTATTACTGGGGACTAATCATTATGATGAGTTATTACTGGGGACTAATCATTATGATGAGTTATTACTGGGGACTAATCATTATGATGAGTTATTACTGGGGACTAATCATTATGATGAGTTATTACTGGGGACTAATCATTATGATGAGTTATTACTGGGGACTAATCATTATGATGAGTTATTACTGGGGACTAATCATTATGATGAGTTATTACTGGGGACTAATCATTATGATGAGTTATTACTGGGGACTAATCATTATGATGAGTTATTACTGGGGACTAATCATTATGATGAGTTATTACTGGGGACTAATCATTATGATGAGTTATTACTGGGGACTAATCATTATGATGAGTTATTACTGGGGACTAATCATTATGATGAGTTATTACTGGGGACTAATCATTATGATGAGTTATTACTGGGGACTAATCATTATGATGAGTTATTACTGGGGACTAATCATTATGATGAGTTATTACTGGGGACTAATCATTATGATGAGTTATTACTGGGGACTAATCATTATGATGAGTTATTACTGGGGACTAATCATTATGATGAGTTATTACTGGGGACTAATCATTATGATGAGTTATTACTGGGGACTAATCATTATGATGAGTTATTACTGGGGACTAATCATTATGATGAGTTATTACTGGGGACTAATCATTATGATGAGTTATTACTGGGGACTAATCATTATGATGAGTTATTACTGGGGACTAATCATTATGATGAGTTATTACTGGGGACTAATCATTATGATGAGTTATTACTGGGGACTAATCATTATGATGAGTTATTACTGGGGACTAATCATTATGATGAGTTATTACTGGGGACTAATCATTATGATGAGTTATTACTGGGGACTAATCATTATGATGAGTTATTACTGGGGACTAATCATTATGATGAGTTATTACTGGGGACTAATCATTATGATGAGTTATTACTGGGGACTAATCATTATGATGAGTTATTACTGGGGACTAATCATTATGATGAGTTATTACTGGGGACTAATCATTATGATGAGTTATTACTGGGGACTAATCATTATGATGAGTTATTACTGGGGACTAATCATTATGATGAGTTATTACTGGGGACTAATCATTATGATGAGTTATTACTGGGGACTAATCATTATGATGAGTTATTACTGGGGACTAATCATTATGATGAGTTATTACTGGGGACTAATCATTATGATGAGTTATTACTGGGGACTAATCATTATGATGAGTTATTACTGGGGACTAATCATTATGATGAGTTATTACTGGGGACTAATCATTATGATGAGTTATTACTGGGGACTAATCATTATGATGAGTTATTACTGGGGACTAATCATTATGATGAGTTATTACTGGGGACTAATCATTATGATGAGTTATTACTGGGGACTAATCATTATGATGAGTTATTACTGGGGACTAATCATTATGATGAGTTATTACTGGGGACTAATCATTATGATGAGTTATTACTGGGGACTAATCATTATGATGAGTTATTACTGGGGACTAATCATTATGATGAGTTATTACTGGGGACTAATCATTATGATGAGTTATTACTGGGGACTAATCATTATGATGAGTTATTACTGGGGACTAATCATTATGATGAGTTATTACTGGGGACTAATCATTATGATGAGTTATTACTGGGGACTAATCATTATGATGAGTTATTACTGGGGACTAATCATTATGATGAGTTATTACTGGGGACTAATCATTATGATGAGTTATTACTGGGGACTAATCATTATGATGAGTTATTACTGGGGACTAATCATTATGATGAGTTATTACTGGGGACTAATCATTATGATGAGTTATTACTGGGGACTAATCATTATGATGAGTTATTACTGGGGACTAATCATTATGATGAGTTATTACTGGGGACTAATCATTATGATGAGTTATTACTGGGGACTAATCATTATGATGAGTTATTACTGGGGACTAATCATTATGATGAGTTATTACTGGGGACTAATCATTATGATGAGTTATTACTGGGGACTAATCATTATGATGAGTTATTACTGGGGACTAATCATTATGATGAGTTATTACTGGGGACTAATCATTATGATGAGTTATTACTGGGGACTAATCATTATGATGAGTTATTACTGGGGACTAATCATTATGATGAGTTATTACTGGGGACTAATCATTATGATGAGTTATTACTGGGGACTAATCATTATGATGAGTTATTACTGGGGACTAATCATTATGATGAGTTATTACTGGGGACTAATCATTATGATGAGTTATTACTGGGGACTAATCATTATGATGAGTTATTACTGGGGACTAATCATTATGATGAGTTATTACTGGGGACTAATCATTATGATGAGTTATTACTGGGGACTAATCATTATGATGAGTTATTACTGGGGACTAATCATTATGATGAGTTATTACTGGGGACTAATCATTATGATGAGTTATTACTGGGGACTAATCATTATGATGAGTTATTACTGGGGACTAATCATTATGATGAGTTATTACTGGGGACTAATCATTATGATGAGTTATTACTGGGGACTAATCATTATGATGAGTTATTACTGGGGACTAATCATTATGATGAGTTATTACTGGGGACTAATCATTATGATGAGTTATTACTGGGGACTAATCATTATGATGAGTTATTACTGGGGACTAATCATTATGATGAGTTATTACTGGGGACTAATCATTATGATGAGTTATTACTGGGGACTAATCATTATGATGAGTTATTACTGGGGACTAATCATTATGATGAGTTATTACTGGGGACTAATCATTATGATGAGTTATTACTGGGGACTAATCATTATGATGAGTTATTACTGGGGACTAATCATTATGATGAGTTATTACTGGGGACTAATCATTATGATGAGTTATTACTGGGGACTAATCATTATGATGAGTTATTACTGGGGACTAATCATTATGATGAGTTATTACTGGGGACTAATCATTATGATGAGTTATTACTGGGGACTAATCATTATGATGAGTTATTACTGGGGACTAATCATTATGATGAGTTATTACTGGGGACTAATCATTATGATGAGTTATTACTGGGGACTAATCATTATGATGAGTTATTACTGGGGACTAATCATTATGATGAGTTATTACTGGGGACTAATCATTATGATGAGTTATTACTGGGGACTAATCATTATGATGAGTTATTACTGGGGACTAATCATTATGATGAGTTATTACTGGGGACTAATCATTATGATGAGTTATTACTGGGGACTAATCATTATGATGAGTTATTACTGGGGACTAATCATTATGATGAGTTATTACTGGGGACTAATCATTATGATGAGTTATTACTGGGGACTAATCATTATGATGAGTTATTACTGGGGACTAATCATTATGATGAGTTATTACTGGGGACTAATCATTGATGAGTTATTACTGGGGACTAATCATTATGATGAGTTATTACTGGGGACTAATCATTATGATGAGTTATTACTGGGGACTAATCATTATGATGAGTTATTACTGGGGACTAATCATTATGATGAGTTATTACTGGGGACTAATCATTATGATGAGTTATTACTGGGGACTAATCATTATGATGAGTTATTACTGGGGACTAATCATTATGATGAGTTATTACTGGGGACTAATCATTATGATGAGTTATTACTGGGGACTAATCATTATGATGAGTTATTACTGGGGACTAATCATTATGATGAGTTATTACTGGGGACTAATCATTATGATGAGTTATTACTGGGGACTAATCATTATGATGAGTTATTACTGGGGACTAATCATTATGATGAGTTATTACTGGGGACTAATCATTATGATGAGTTATTACTGGGGACTAATCATTATGATGAGTTATTACTGGGGACTAATCATTATGATGAGTTATTACTGGGGACTAATCATTATGATGAGTTATTACTGGGGACTAATCATTATGATGAGTTATTACTGGGGACTAATCATTATGATGAGTTATTACTGGGGACTAATCATTATGATGAGTTATTACTGGGGACTAATCATTATGATGAGTTATTACTGGGGACTAATCATTATGATGAGTTATTACTGGGGACTAATCATTATGATGAGTTATTACTGGGGGACTAATCATTATGATGAGTTATTACTGGGGACTAATCATTATGATGAGTTATTACTGGGGACTAATCATTATGATGAGTTATTACTGGGGACTAATCATTATGATGAGTTATTACTGGGGACTAATCATTATGATGAGTTATTACTGGGGACTAATCATTATGATGAGTTATTACTGGGGACTAATCATTATGATGAGTTATTACTGGGGACTAATCATTATGATGAGTTATTACTGGGGACTAATCATTATGATGAGTTATTACTGGGGACTAATCATTATGATGAGTTATTACTGGGGACTAATCATTATGATGAGTTATTACTGGGGACTAATCATTATGATGAGTTATTACTGGGGACTAATCATTATGATGAGTTATTACTGGGGACTAATCATTATGATGAGTTATTACTGGGGACTAATCATTATGATGAGTTATTACTGGGGACTAATCATTATGATGAGTTATTACTGGGGACTAATCATTATGATGAGTTATTACTGGGGACTAATCATTATGATGAGTTATTACTGGGGACTAATCATTATGATGAGTTATTACTGGGGACTAATCATTATGATGAGTTATTACTGGGGACTAATCATTATGATGAGTTATTACTGGGGACTAATCATTATGATGAGTTATTACTGGGGACTAATCATTATGATGAGTTATTACTGGGGACTAATCATTATGATGAGTTATTACTGGGGACTAATCATTATGATGAGTTATTACTGGGGACTAATCATTATGATGAGTTATTACTGGGGACTAATCATTATGATGAGTTATTACTGGGGACTAATCATTATGATGAGTTATTACTGGGGACTAATCATTATGATGAGTTATTACTGGGGACTAATCATTATGATGAGTTATTACTGGGGACTAATCATTATGATGAGTTATTACTGGGGACTAATCATTATGATGAGTTATTACTGGGGACTAATCATTATGATGAGTTATTACTGGGGACTAATCATTATGATGAGTTATTACTGGGGACTAATCATTATGATGAGTTATTACTGGGGACTAATCATTATGATGAGTTATTACTGGGGACTAATCATTATGATGAGTTATTACTGGGGACTAATCATTATGATGAGTTATTACTGGGGACTAATCATTATGATGAGTTATTACTGGGGACTAATCATTATGATGAGTTATTACTGGGGACTAATCATTGATGAGTTATTACTGGGGACTAATCATTATGATGAGTTATTACTGGGGACTAATCATTATGATGAGTTATTACTGGGGACTAATCATTATGATGAGTTATTACTGGGGACTAATCATTATGATGAGTTATTACTGGGGACTAATCATTATGATGAGTTATTACTGGGGACTAATCATTATGATGAGTTATTACTGGGGACTAATCATTATGATGAGTTATTACTGGGGACTAATCATTATGATGAGTTATTACTGGGGACTAATTCATTATGATGAGTTATTACTGGGGACAGGACTAATCATTATGATGAGTTATTACTGGGGACTAATCATTATGATGAGTTATTACTGGGGACTAATCATTATGATGAGTTATTACTGGGGACTAATCATTATGATGAGTTATTACTGGGGACTAATCATTATGATGAGTTATTACTGGGGACTAATCATTATGATGAGTTATTACTGGGGACAGGACTAATCATTATGATGAGTTATTACTGGGGACTAATCATTATGATGAGTTATTACTGGGGACTAATCATTATGATGAGTTATTACTGGGGACTAATCATTATGATGAGTTATTACTGGGACGGACTAATCATTATGATGAGTTATTACTGGGGACTAATCATTATGATGAGTTATTACTGGGGACTAATCATTATGATGAGTTATCACTGGGGACACTAATCATTATGATGAGTTATTACTGGGGACTAATCATTATGATGAGTTATTACTGGGGACTAATCATTATGATGAGTTATTACTGGGGACTAATCATTATGATGAGTTATTACTGGGGACTAATCATTATGATGAGTTATTACTGGGGACTAATCATTATGATGAGTTATTACTGGGGACTAATCATTATGATGAGTTATTACTGGGGACTAATCATTATGATGAGTTATTACTGGGGACTAATCATTATGATGAGTTATTACTGGGGACTAATCATTATGATGAGTTATTACTGGGGACTAATCATTATGATGAGTTATCACTGGGGACTAATCATTATGATGAGTTATTACTGGGGACTAATCATTATGATGAGTTATTACTGGGGACTAATCATTATGATGAGTTATTACTGGGGACTAATCATTATGATGAGTTTATTACTGGGGACTAATCATTATGATGAGTTATTACTGGGGACTAATCATTATGATGAGTTATTACTGGGGACTAATCATTATGATGAGTTATTACTGGGGACTAATCATTATGATGAGTTATTACTGGGGACTAATCATTATGATGAGTTATTACTGGGGACTAATCATTATGATGAGTTATTACTGGGGACTAATCATTTTGATGAGTTATTACTGGGGACTAATCATTATGATGAGTTATTACTGGGGACTAATCATTATGATGAGTTATTACTGGGGACTAATCATTATGATGAGTTATTACTGGGGACTAATCATTATGATGAGTTATTACTGGGGACTAATCATTATGATGAGTTATTACTGGGGACTAATCATTATGATGAGTTATTACTGGGGACTAATCATTATGATGAGTTATTACTGGGGACTAATCATTATGATGAGTTATTACTGGGGACTAATCATTATGATGAGTTATTACTGGGGACTAATCATTATGATGAGTTATTACTGGGGACTAATCATTATGATGAGTTATTACTGGGGACAGACTAATCATTATGATTGAGTTATTACTGGGGACTAATCATTATGATGAGTTATTACTGGGGGACTAATCATTATGATGAGTTATTACTGGGGACTAATCATTATGATGAGTTATTACTGGGGACTAATCATTATGATGAGTTATTACTGGGGACTAATCATTATGATGAGTTATTACTGGGGACTAATCATTATGATGAGTTATTACTGGGGACTAATCATTGATGAGTTATTACTGGGGACTAATTCATTATGATGAGTTATTACTGGGACAGGACTAATCATTATGATGAGTTATTACTGGGGACTAATCATTATGATGAGTTATTACTGGGGACTAATCATTATGATGAGTTATTACTGGGGACTAATCATTATGATGAGTTATTACTGGGGACTAATCATTATGATGAGTTTACTGGTACTGGTTGGGACTAATCATTATGATGAGTTATTACTGGGGACTAATCATTATGATGAGTTATTACTGGAGGAACTAATCATTATGATGAGTTATTACTGGGGACTAATCATTATGATGAGTTATTACTGGGGACTAATCATTATGATGAGTTATTACTGGGGACTAATCATTATGATGAGTTATTACTGGGGACTAATCATTATGATGAGTTATTACTGGGGACTAATCATTATGATGAGTTATTACTGGGGGACTAATCATTATGATGAGTTATTACTGGGGACTAATCATTATGATGAGTTATTACTGGGGCAGGTCTAATCATTATGATGAGTTATTACTGGGGACTAATCATTATGATGAGTTATTACTGGGGACTAATCATTATGATGAGTTATTACTGGGGACTAATCATTATGATGAGTTATTACTGGGGACTAATCATTATGATGAGTTATTACTGGGGACTAATCATTATGATGAGTTATTACTGGGGACTAATCATTATGATGAGTTATTACTGGGGACTAATCATTATGATGAGTTATTACTGGGGGACTAATCATTATGATGAGTTATTACTGGGGACTAATCATTATGATGAGTTATTACTGGGGACGGACTAATCATTATGATGAGTTATTACTGGGGACTAATCATTATGATGAGTTATTACTGGGGACAGGACTAATCATTATGATGAGTTATTACTGGGGACTAATCATTATGATGAGTTATTACTGGGGACTAATCATTATGATGAGTTATTACTGGGGACTAATCATTATGATGAGTTATTACTGGGGACTAATCATTATGATGAGTTATTACTGGGGACTAATCATTATGATGAGTTATTACTGGGACAGGACTAATCATTATGATGAGTTATTACTGGGGGACTAATCATTATGATGAGTTATTACTGGGGACTAATCATTATGATGAGTTATTACTGGGGGACTAATCATTATGATGAGTTATTACTGGGGACTAATCATTATGATGAGTTATTACTGGGGACTAATCATATGATGAGTTATTACTGGGGACTAATCATTATGATGAGTTATTACTGGGGACTAATTCATTATGATGAGTTATTACTGGGACAGGACTAATCATTATGATGAGTTATTACTGGGGACTAATCATTATGATGAGTTATTACTGGGGACAGATAATCATTATGATGAGTTATTACTGGGGACTAAATCATTATGATGAGTTATTACTGGGGACTAATCATTATGATGAGTTATTACTGGGGACTAATCATTATGATGAGTTATTACTGGGGACTAATCATTATGATGAGTTATTACTGGGGACTAATCATTATGATGAGTTATTACTGGGGACTAATCATTATGATGAGTTATTACTGGGGACTAATCATTATGATGAGTTATTACTGGGGACTAATCATTATGATGAGTTATTACTGGGGACTAATCATTATGATGAGTTATTACTGGGGACTAATCATTATGATGAGTTATTACTGGGGACTAATCATTATGATGAGTTATTACTGGGGACTAATCATTATGATGAGTTATTACTGGGGACTAATCATTATGATGAGTTATTACTGGGGACTAATCATTATGATGAGTTATTACTGGGGACTAATCATTATGATGAGTTATTACTGGGGACTAATCATTATGATGAGTTATTACTGGGGACTAATCATTATGATGAGTTATTACTGGGGACTAATCATTATGATGAGTTATTACTGGGGACTAATCATTATGATGAGTTATTACTGGGGACTAATCATTATGATGAGTTATTACTGGGGACTAATCATTATGATGAGTTATTACTGGGGACTAATCATTATGATGAGTTATTACTGGGGACTAATCATATGATGAGTTATTACTGGGGACTAATCATTATGATGAGTTATTACTGGGGACTAATCATTATGATGAGTTATTACTGGGGACTAATCATTATGATGAGTTATTACTGGGGACTAATCATTATGATGAGTTATTACTGGGGACTAATCATTATGATGAGTTATTACTGGGGACTAATCATTATGATGAGTTATTACTGGGGACTAATCATTATGATGAGTTATTACTGGGGACTAATCATTATGATGAGTTATTACTGGGGACTAATCATTATGATGAGTTATTACTGGGGACTAATCATTATGATGAGTTATTACTGGGGACTAATCATTATGATGAGTTATTACTGGGGACTAATCATTATGATGAGTTATTACTGGGGACTAATCATTATGATGAGTTATTACTGGGGACTAATCATTATGATGAGTTATTACTGGGGACTAATCATTATGATGAGTTATTACTGGGGACTAATCATTATGATGAGTTATTACTGGGGACTAATCATTATGATGAGTTATTACTGGGGACTAATCATTATGATGAGTTATTACTGGGGACTAATCATTATGATGAGTTATTACTGGGGACTAATCATTATGATGAGTTATTACTGGGGACTAATCATTATGATGAGTTATTACTGGGGACTAATCATTATGATGAGTTATTACTGGGGACTAATCATTATGATGAGTTATTACTGGGGACTAATCATTATGATGAGTTATTACTGGGGACTAATCATTATGATGAGTTATTACTGGGGACTAATCATTATGATGAGTTATTACTGGGGACTAATCATTATGATGAGTTATTACTGGGGACTAATCATTATGATGAGTTATTACTGGGGACTAATCATTATGATGAGTTATTACTGGGGACTAATCATTATGATGAGTTATTACTGGGGACTAATCATTATGATGAGTTATTACTGGGGACTAATCATTATGATGAGTTATTACTGGGGACTAATTCATTATGATGAGTTATTACTGGGGACAGGACTAATCATTATGATGAGTTATTACTGGGGACTAATCATTATGATGAGTTATTACTGGGGACTAATCATTATGATGAGTTATTACTGGGGACTAATCATTATGATGAGTTATTACTGGGGACTAATCATTATGATGAGTTATTACTGGGGACTAATCATTATGATGAGTTATTACTGGGGACTAATCATGATGAGTTATTACTGGGGACTAATCATTATGATGAGTTATTACTGGGGGACTAATCATTATGATGAGTTATTACTGGGGACTAATCATTATGATGAGTTATTACTGGGGACTAATCATTATGATGAGTTATTACTGGGGACTAATCATTATGATGAGTTATTACTGGGGACTAATCATTATGATGAGTTATTACTGGGGACTAATCATTATGATGAGTTATTACTGGGGACTAATCATTATGATGAGTTATTACTGGGAGACTAATCATTATGATGAGTTATTACTGGGGACTAATCATTATGATGAGTTATTACTGGGGACTAATCATTATGATGAGTTATTACTGGGGACTAATCATTATGATGAGTTATTACTGGGGACTAATCATTATGATGAGTTATTACTGGGGACTAATCATTATGATGAGTTATTACTGGGGACTAATCATTATGATGAGTTATTACTGGGGACTAATCATTATGATGAGTTATTACTGGGGACTAATCATTATGATGAGTTATTACTGGGGACTAATCATTATGATGAGTTATTACTGGGGACTAATCATTATGATGAGTTATTACTGGGGACTAATCATTATGATGAGTTATTACTGGGGACTAATCATTATGATGAGTTATTACTGGGGACTAATCATTATGATGAGTTATTACTGGGGACTAATCATTATGATGAGTTATTACTGGGGACTAATCATTATGATGAGTTATTACTGGGGACTAATCATTATGATGAGTTATTACTGGGGACTAATCATTATGATGAGTTATTACTGGGGACTAATCATTATGATGAGTTATTACTGGGGACTAATCATTATGATGAGTTATTACTGGGGACTAATCATTATGATGAGTTATTACTGGGGACTAATCATTATGATGAGTTATTACTGGGGACTAATCATTATGATGAGTTATTACTGGGGACTAATCATTATGATGAGTTATTACTGGGGACTAATCATTATGATGAGTTATTACTGGGGACTAATCATTATGATGAGTTATTACTGGGGACTAATCATTATGATGAGTTATTACTGGGGACTAATCATTATGATGAGTTATTACTGGGGACTAATCATTATGATGAGTTATTACTGGGGACTAATCATTATGATGAGTTATTACTGGGGACTAATCATTATGATGAGTTATTACTGGGGACTAATCATTATGATGAGTTATTACTGGGGACTAATCATTATGATGAGTTATTACTGGGGACTAATCATTATGATGAGTTATTACTGGGGACTAATCATTATGATGAGTTATTACTGGGGACTAATCATTATGATGAGTTATTACTGGGGACTAATCATTATGATGAGTTATTACTGGGGACTAATCATTATGATGAGTTATTACTGGGGACTAATCATTATGATGAGTTATTACTGGGGACTAATCATTATGATGAGTTATTACTGGGGACTAATCATTATGATGAGTTATTACTGGGGACTAATCATTATGATGAGTTATTACTGGGGACTAATCATTATGATGAGTTATTACTGGGGACTAATCATTATGATGAGTTATTACTGGGGACTAATCATTATGATGAGTTATTACTGGGGACTAATCATTATGATGAGTTATTACTGGGGACTAATCATTATGATGAGTTATTACTGGGGACTAATCATTATGATGAGTTATTACTGGGGACTAATCATTATGATGAGTTATTACTGGGGACTAATCATTATGATGAGTTATTACTGGGGACTAATCATTATGATGAGTTATTACTGGGGACTAATCATTATGATGAGTTATTACTGGGGACTAATCATTATGATGAGTTATTACTGGGGACTAATCATTATGATGAGTTATTACTGGGGACTAATCATTATGATGAGTTATTACTGGGGACTAATCATTATGATGAGTTATTACTGGGGACTAATCATTATGATGAGTTATTACTGGGGACTAATCATTATGATGAGTTATTACTGGGGACTAATCATTATGATGAGTTATTACTGGGGACTAATCATTATGATGAGTTATTACTGGGGACTAATCATTATGATGAGTTATTACTGGGGACTAATCATTATGATGAGTTATTACTGGGGACTAATCATTATGATGAGTTATTACTGGGGACTAATCATTATGATGAGTTATTACTGGGGACTAATCATTATGATGAGTTATTACTGGGGACTAATCATTATGATGAGTTATTACTGGGGACTAATCATTATGATGAGTTATTACTGGGGACTAATCATTATGATGAGTTATTACTGGGGACTAATCATTATGATGAGTTATTACTGGGGACTAATCATTATGATGATTATTACTGGGGACTAATCATTATGATGAGTTATTACTGGGGACTAATCATTATGATGAGTTATTACTGGGGACTAATCATTATGATGAGTTATTACTGGGGACTAATCATTATGATGAGTTATTACTGGGGACTAATCATTATGATGAGTTATTACTGGGGACTAATCATTATGATGAGTTATTACTGGGGACTAATCATTATGATGAGTTATTACTGGGGACTAATCATTATGATGAGTTATTACTGGGGACTAATCATTATGATGAGTTATTACTGGGGACTAATCATTATGATGAGTTATTACTGGGGACTAATCATTATGATGAGTTATTACTGGGGACTAATCATTATGATGAGTTATTACTGGGGACTAATCATTATGATGAGTTATTACTGGGGACTAATCATTATGATGAGTTATTACTGGGGACTAATCATTATGATGAGTTATTACTGGGGACTAATCATTATGATGAGTTATTACTGGGGACTAATCATTATGATGAGTTATTACTGGGGACTAATCATTATGATGAGTTATTACTGGGGACTAATCATTATGATGAGTTATTACTGGGGACTAATCATTATGATGAGTTATTACTGGGGACTAATCATTATGATGAGTTATTACTGGGGACTAATCATTATGATGAGTTATTACTGGGGACTAATCATTATGATGAGTTATTACTGGGGACTAATCATTATGATGAGTTATTACTGGGGACTAATCATTATGATGAGTTATTACTGGGGACTAATCATTATGATGAGTTATTACTGGGGACTAATCATTATGATGAGTTATTACTGGGGACTAATCATTATGATGAGTTATTACTGGGGACTAATCATTATGATGAGTTATTACTGGGGACTAATCATTATGATGAGTTATTACTGGGGACTAATCATTATGATGAGTTATTACTGGGGACTAATCATTATGATGAGTTATTACTGGGGACTAATCATTATGATGAGTTATTACTGGGGACTAATCATTATGATGAGTTATTACTGGGGACTAATCATTATGATGAGTTATTACTGGGGACTAATCATTATGATGAGTTATTACTGGGGACTAATCATTATGATGAGTTATTACTGGGGACTAATCATTATGATGAGTTATTACTGGGGACTAATCATTATGATGAGTTATTACTGGGGACTAATCATTATGATGAGTTATTACTGGGGACTAATCATTATGATGAGTTATTACTGGGGACTAATCATTATGATGAGTTATTACTGGGGACTAATCATTATGATGAGTTATTACTGGGGACTAATCATTATGATGAGTTATTACTGGGAGACTAATCATTATGATGAGTTATTACTGGGGACTAATCATTATGATGAGTTATTACTGGGGACTAATCATTATGATGAGTTATTACTGGGGACTAATCATTATGATGAGTTATTACTGGGGACTAATCATTATGATGAGTTATTACTGGGGACTAATCATTATGATGAGTTATTACTGGGGACTAATCATTATGATGAGTTATTACTGGGGACTAATCATTATGATGAGTTATTACTGGGGACTAATCATTATGATGAGTTATTACTGGGGACTAATCATTATGATGAGTTATTACTGGGGACTAATCATTATGATGAGTTATTACTGGGGACTAATCATTATGATGAGTTATTACTGGGGACTAATCATTATGATGAGTTATTACTGGGGACTAATCATTATGATGAGTTATTACTGGGGACTAATCATTATGATGAGTTATTACTGGGGACTAATCATTATGATGAGTTATTACTGGGGACTAATCATTATGATGAGTTATTACTGGGGACTAATCATTATGATGAGTTATTACTGGGGACTAATCATTATGATGAGTTATTACTGGGGACTAATCATTATGATGAGTTATTACTGGGGACTAATCATTATGATGAGTTATTACTGGGGACTAATCATTATGATGAGTTATTACTGGGGACTAATCATTATGATGAGTTATTACTGGGGACTAATCATTATGATGAGTTATTACTGGGGACTAATCATTATGATGAGTTATTACTGGGGACTAATCATTATGATGAGTTATTACTGGGGACTAATCATTATGATGAGTTATTACTGGGGACTAATCATTATGATGAGTTATTACTGGGGACTAATCATTATGATGAGTTATTACTGGGGACTAATCATTATGATGAGTTATTACTGGGGACTAATCATTATGATGAGTTATTACTGGGGACTAATCATTATGATGAGTTATTACTGGGGACTAATCATTATGATGAGTTATTACTGGGGACTAATCATTATGATGAGTTATTACTGGGGACTAATCATTATGATGAGTTATTACTGGGGACTAATCATTATGATGAGTTATTACTGGGGACTAATCATTATGATGAGTTATTACTGGGGACTAATCATTATGATGAGTTATTACTGGGGACTAATCATTATGATGAGTTATTACTGGGGACTAATCATTATGATGAGTTATTACTGGGGACTAATCATTATGATGAGTTATTACTGGGGACTAATCATTATGATGAGTTATTACTGGGGACTAATCATTATGATGAGTTATTACTGGGGACTAATCATTATGATGAGTTATTACTGGGGACTAATCATTATGATGAGTTATTACTGGGGACTAATCATTATGATGAGTTATTACTGGGGACTAATCATTATGATGAGTTATTACTGGGGACTAATCATTATGATGAGTTATTACTGGGGACTAATCATTATGATGAGTTATTACTGGGGACTAATCATTATGATGAGTTATTACTGGGGACTAATCATTATGATGAGTTATTACTGGGGACTAATCATTATGATGAGTTATTACTGGGGACTAATCATTATGATGAGTTATTACTGGGGACTAATCATTATGATGAGTTATTACTGGGGACTAATCATTATGATGAGTTATTACTGGGGACTAATCATTATGATGAGTTATTACTGGGGACTAATCATTATGATGAGTTATTACTGGGGACTAATCATTATGATGAGTTATTACTGGGGACTAATCATTATGATGAGTTATTACTGGGGACTAATCATTATGATGAGTTATTACTGGGGACTAATCATTATGATGAGTTATTACTGGGGACTAATCATTATGATGAGTTATTACTGGGGACTAATCATTATGATGAGTTATTACTGGGGACTAATCATTATGATGAGTTATTACTGGGGACTAATCATTATGATGAGTTATTACTGGGGACTAATCATTATGATGAGTTATTACTGGGGACTAATCATTATGATGAGTTATTACTGGGGACTAATCATTATGATGAGTTATTACTGGGGACTAATCATTATGATGAGTTATTACTGGGGACTAATCATTATGATGAGTTATTACTGGGGACTAATCATTATGATGAGTTATTACTGGGGACTAATCATTATGATGAGTTATTACTGGGGACTAATCATTATGATGAGTTATTACTGGGGACTAATCATTATGATGAGTTATTACTGGGGACTAATCATTATGATGAGTTATTACTGGGGACTAATCATTATGATGAGTTATTACTGGGGACTAATCATTATGATGAGTTATTACTGGGGACTAATCATTATGATGAGTTATTACTGGGGACTAATCATTATGATGAGTTATTACTGGGGACTAATCATTATGATGAGTTATTACTGGGGACTAATCATTATGATGAGTTATTACTGGGGACTAATCATTATGATGAGTTATTACTGGGGACTAATCATTATGATGAGTTATTACTGGGGACTAATCATTATGATGAGTTATTACTGGGGACTAATCATTATGATGAGTTATTACTGGGGACTAATCATTATGATGAGTTATTACTGGGGACTAATCATTATGATGAGTTATTACTGGGGACTAATCATTATGATGAGTTATTACTGGGGACTAATCATTATGATGAGTTATTACTGGGGACTAATCATTATGATGAGTTATTACTGGGGACTAATCATTATGATGAGTTATTACTGGGGACTAATCATTATGATGAGTTATTACTGGGGACTAATCATTATGATGAGTTATTACTGGGGACTAATCATTATGATGAGTTATTACTGGGGACTAATCATTATGATGAGTTATTACTGGGGACTAATCATTATGATGAGTTATTACTGGGGACTAATCATTATGATGAGTTATTACTGGGGACTAATCATTATGATGAGTTATTACTGGGGACTAATCATTATGATGAGTTATTACTGGGGACTAATCATTATGATGAGTTATTACTGGGGACTAATCATTATGATGAGTTATTACTGGGGACTAATCATTATGATGAGTTATTACTGGGGACTAATCATTATGATGAGTTATTACTGGGGACTAATCATTATGATGAGTTATTACTGGGGACTAATCATTATGATGAGTTATTACTGGGGACTAATCATTATGATGAGTTATTACTGGGGACTAATCATTATGATGAGTTATTACTGGGGACTAATCATTATGATGAGTTATTACTGGGGACTAATCATTATGATGAGTTATTACTGGGGACTAATCATTATGATGAGTTATTACTGGGGACTAATCATTATGATGAGTTATTACTGGGGACTAATCATTATGATGAGTTATTACTGGGGACTAATCATTATGATGAGTTATTACTGGGGACTAATCATTATGATGAGTTATTACTGGGGACTAATCATTATGATGAGTTATTACTGGGGACTAATCATTATGATGAGTTATTACTGGGGACTAATCATTATGATGAGTTATTACTGGGGACTAATCATTATGATGAGTTATTACTGGGGACTAATCATTATGATGAGTTATTACTGGGGACTAATCATTATGATGAGTTATTACTGGGGACTAATCATTATGATGAGTTATTACTGGGGACTAATCATTATGATGAGTTATTACTGGGGACTAATCATTATGATGAGTTATTACTGGGGACTAATCATTATGATGAGTTATTACTGGGGACTAATCATTATGATGAGTTATTACTGGGGACTAATCATTATGATGAGTTATTACTGGGGACTAATCATTATGATGAGTTATTACTGGGGACTAATCATTATGATGAGTTATTACTGGGGACTAATCATTATGATGAGTTATTACTGGGGACTAATCATTATGATGAGTTATTACTGGGGACTAATCATTATGATGAGTTATTACTGGGGACTAATCATTATGATGAGTTATTACTGGGGACTAATCATTATGATGAGTTATTACTGGGGACTAATCATTATGATGAGTTATTACTGGGGACTAATCATTATGATGAGTTATTACTGGGGACTAATCATTATGATGAGTTATTACTGGGGACTAATCATTATGATGAGTTATTACTGGGGACTAATCATTATGATGAGTTATTACTGGGGACTAATCATTATGATGAGTTATTACTGGGGACTAATCATTATGATGAGTTATTACTGGGGACTAATCATTATGATGAGTTATTACTGGGGACTAATCATTATGATGAGTTATTACTGGGGACTAATCATTATGATGAGTTATTACTGGGGACTAATCATTATGATGAGTTATTACTGGGGACTAATCATTATGATGAGTTATTACTGGGGACTAATCATTATGATGAGTTATTACTGGGGACTAATCATTATGATGAGTTATTACTGGGGACTAATCATTATGATGAGTTATTACTGGGGACTAATCATTATGATGAGTTATTACTGGGGACTAATCATTATGATGAGTTATTACTGGGGACTAATCATTATGATGAGTTATTACTGGGGACTAATCATTATGATGAGTTATTACTGGGGACTAATCATTATGATGAGTTATTACTGGGGACTAATCATTATGATGAGTTATTACTGGGGGACTAATCATTATGATGAGTTATTACTGGGGACTAATCATTATGATGAGTTATTACTGGGGACTAATCATTATGATGAGTTATTACTGGGGACTAATCATTATGATGAGTTATTACTGGGGACTAATCATTATGATGAGTTATTACTGGGGACTAATCATTATGATGAGTTATTACTGGGGACTAATCATTATGATGAGTTATTACTGGGGACTAATCATTATGATGAGTTATTACTGGGGACTAATCATTATGATGAGTTATTACTGGGGACTAATCATTATGATGAGTTATTACTGGGGACTAATCATTATGATGAGTTATTACTGGGGACTAATCATTATGATGAGTTATTACTGGGGACTAATCATTATGATGAGTTATTACTGGGGACTAATCATTATGATGAGTTATTACTGGGGACTAATCATTATGATGAGTTATTACTGGGGACTAATCATTATGATGAGTTATTACTGGGGACTAATCATTATGATGAGTTATTACTGGGGACTAATCATTATGATGAGTTATTACTGGGGACTAATCATTATGATGAGTTATTACTGGGGACTAATCATTATGATGAGTTATTACTGGGGACTAATCATTATGATGAGTTATTACTGGGGACTAATCATTATGATGAGTTATTACTGGGGACTAATCATTATGATGAGTTATTACTGGGGACTAATCATTATGATGAGTTATTACTGGGGACTAATCATTATGATGAGTTATTACTGGGGACTAATCATTATGATGAGTTATTACTGGGGACTAATCATTATGATGAGTTATTACTGGGGACTAATCATTATGATGAGTTATTACTGGGGACTAATCATTATGATGAGTTATTACTGGGGACTAATCATTATGATGAGTTATTACTGGGGACTAATCATTATGATGAGTTATTACTGGGGACTAATCATTATGATGAGTTATTACTGGGGACTAATCATTATGATGAGTTATTACTGGGGACTAATCATTATGATGAGTTATTACTGGGGACTAATCATTATGATGAGTTATTACTGGGGACTAATCATTATGATGAGTTATTACTGGGGACTAATCATTATGATGAGTTATTACTGGGGACTAATCATTATGATGAGTTATTACTGGGGACTAATCATTATGATGAGTTATTACTGGGGACTAATCATTATGATGAGTTATTACTGGGGACTAATCATTATGATGAGTTATTACTGGGGACTAATCATTATGATGAGTTATTACTGGGGACTAATCATTATGATGAGTTATTACTGGGGACTAATCATTATGATGAGTTATTACTGGGGACTAATCATTATGATGAGTTATTACTGGGGACTAATCATTATGATGAGTTATTACTGGGGACTAATCATTATGATGAGTTATTACTGGGGACTAATCATTATGATGAGTTATTACTGGGGACTAATCATTATGATGAGTTATTACTGGGGACTAATCATTATGATGAGTTATTACTGGGGACTAATCATTATGATGAGTTATTACTGGGGACTAATCATTATGATGAGTTATTACTGGGGACTAATCATTATGATGAGTTATTACTGGGGACTAATCATTATGATGAGTTATTACTGGGGACTAATCATTATGATGAGTTATTACTGGGGACTAATCATTATGATGAGTTATTACTGGGGACTAATCATTATGATGAGTTATTACTGGGGACTAATCATTATGATGAGTTATTACTGGGGACTAATCATTATGATGAGTTATTACTGGGGACTAATCATTATGATGAGTTATTACTGGGGACTAATCATTATGATGAGTTATTACTGGGGACTAATCATTATGATGAGTTATTACTGGGGACTAATCATTATGATGAGTTATTACTGGGGACTAATCATTATGATGAGTTATTACTGGGGACTAATCATTATGATGAGTTATTACTGGGGACTAATCATTATGATGAGTTATTACTGGGGACTAATCATTATGATGAGTTATTACTGGGGACTAATCATTATGATGAGTTATTACTGGGGACTAATCATTATGATGAGTTATTACTGGGGACTAATCATTATGATGAGTTATTACTGGGGACTAATCATTATGATGAGTTATTACTGGGGACTAATCATTATGATGAGTTATTACTGGGGACTAATCATTATGATGAGTTATTACTGGGGACTAATCATTATGATGAGTTATTACTGGGGACTAATCATTATGATGAGTTATTACTGGGGACTAATCATTATGATGAGTTATTACTGGGGACTAATCATTATGATGAGTTATTACTGGGGACTAATCATTATGATGAGTTATTACTGGGGACTAATCATTATGATGAGTTATTACTGGGGACTAATCATTATGATGAGTTATTACTGGGGACTAATCATTATGATGAGTTATTACTGGGGACTAATCATTATGATGAGTTATTACTGGGGACTAATCATTATGATGAGTTATTACTGGGGACTAATCATTATGATGAGTTATTACTGGGGACTAATCATTATGATGAGTTATTACTGGGGACTAATCATTATGATGAGTTATTACTGGGGACTAATCATTATGATGAGTTATTACTGGGGACTAATCATTATGATGAGTTATTACTGGGGACTAATCATTATGATGAGTTATTACTGGGGACTAATCATTATGATGAGTTATTACTGGGGACTAATCATTATGATGAGTTATTACTGGGGACTAATCATTATGATGAGTTATTACTGGGGACTAATCATTATGATGAGTTATTACTGGGGACTAATCATTATGATGAGTTATTACTGGGGACTAATCATTATGATGAGTTATTACTGGGGACTAATCATTATGATGAGTTATTACTGGGGACTAATCATTATGATGAGTTATTACTGGGGACTAATCATTATGATGAGTTATTACTGGGGACTAATCATTATGATGAGTTATTACTGGGGACTAATCATTATGATGAGTTATTACTGGGGACTAATCATTATGATGAGTTATTACTGGGGACTAATCATTATGATGAGTTATTACTGGGGACTAATCATTATGATGAGTTATTACTGGGGACTAATCATTATGATGAGTTATTACTGGGGACTAATCATTATGATGAGTTATTACTGGGGACTAATCATTATGATGAGTTATTACTGGGGACTAATCATTATGATGAGTTATTACTGGGGACTAATCATTATGATGAGTTATTACTGGGGACTAATCATTATGATGAGTTATTACTGGGGACTAATCATTATGATGAGTTATTACTGGGGACTAATCATTATGATGAGTTATTACTGGGGACTAATCATTATGATGAGTTATTACTGGGGACTAATCATTATGATGAGTTATTACTGGGGACTAATCATTATGATGAGTTATTACTGGGGACTAATCATTATGATGAGTTATTACTGGGGACTAATCATTATGATGAGTTATTACTGGGGACTAATCATTATGATGAGTTATTACTGGGGACTAATCATTATGATGAGTTATTACTGGGGACTAATCATTATGATGAGTTATTACTGGGGACTAATCATTATGATGAGTTATTACTGGGGACTAATCATTATGATGAGTTATTACTGGGGACTAATCATTATGATGAGTTATTACTGGGGACTAATCATTATGATGAGTTATTACTGGGGACTAATCATTATGATGAGTTATTACTGGGGACTAATCATTATGATGAGTTATTACTGGGGACTAATCATTATGATGAGTTATTACTGGGGACTAATCATTATGATGAGTTATTACTGGGGACTAATCATTATGATGAGTTATTACTGGGGACTAATCATTATGATGAGTTATTACTGGGGACTAATCATTATGATGAGTTATTACTGGGGACTAATCATTATGATGAGTTATTACTGGGGACTAATCATTATGATGAGTTATTACTGGGGACTAATCATTATGATGAGTTATTACTGGGGACTAATCATTATGATGAGTTATTACTGGGGACTAATCATTATGATGAGTTATTACTGGGGACTAATCATTATGATGAGTTATTACTGGGGACTAATCATTATGATGAGTTATTACTGGGGACTAATCATTATGATGAGTTATTACTGGGGACTAATCATTATGATGAGTTATTACTGGGGACTAATCATTATGATGAGTTATTACTGGGGACTAATCATTATGATGAGTTATTACTGGGGACTAATCATTATGATGAGTTATTACTGGGGACTAATCATTATGATGAGTTATTACTGGGGACTAATCATTATGATGAGTTATTACTGGGGACTAATCATTATGATGAGTTATTACTGGGGACTAATCATTATGATGAGTTATTACTGGGGACTAATCATTATGATGAGTTATTACTGGGGACTAATCATTATGATGAGTTATTACTGGGGACTAATCATTATGATGAGTTATTACTGGGGACTAATCATTATGATGAGTTATTACTGGGGACTAATCATTATGATGAGTTATTACTGGGGACTAATCATTATGATGAGTTATTACTGGGGACTAATCATTATGATGAGTTATTACTGGGGACTAATCATTATGATGAGTTATTACTGGGGACTAATCATTATGATGAGTTATTACTGGGGACTAATCATTATGATGAGTTATTACTGGGGACTAATCATTATGATGAGTTATTACTGGGGACTAATCATTATGATGAGTTATTACTGGGGACTAATCATTATGATGAGTTATTACTGGGGACTAATCATTATGATGAGTTATTACTGGGGACTAATCATTATGATGAGTTATTACTGGGGACTAATCATTATGATGAGTTATTACTGGGGACTAATCATTATGATGAGTTATTACTGGGGACTAATCATTATGATGAGTTATTACTGGGGACTAATCATTATGATGAGTTATTACTGGGGACTAATCATTATGATGAGTTATTACTGGGGACTAATCATTATGATGAGTTATTACTGGGGACTAATCATTATGATGAGTTATTACTGGGGACTAATCATTATGATGAGTTATTACTGGGGACTAATCATTATGATGAGTTATTACTGGGGACTAATCATTATGATGAGTTATTACTGGGGACTAATCATTATGATGAGTTATTACTGGGGACTAATCATTATGATGAGTTATTACTGGGGACTAATCATTATGATGAGTTATTACTGGGGACTAATCATTATGATGAGTTATTACTGGGGACTAATCATTATGATGAGTTATTACTGGGGACTAATCATTATGATGAGTTATTACTGGGGACTAATCATTATGATGAGTTATTACTGGGGACTAATCATTATGATGAGTTATTACTGGGGACTAATCATTATGATGAGTTATTACTGGGGACTAATCATTATGATGAGTTATTACTGGGGACTAATCATTATGATGAGTTATTACTGGGGACTAATCATTATGATGAGTTATTACTGGGGACTAATCATTATGATGAGTTATTACTGGGGACTAATCATTATGATGAGTTATTACTGGGGACTAATCATTATGATGAGTTATTACTGGGGACTAATCATTATGATGAGTTATTACTGGGGACTAATCATTATGATGAGTTATTACTGGGGACTAATCATTATGATGAGTTATTACTGGGGACTAATCATTATGATGAGTTATTACTGGGGACTAATCATTATGATGAGTTATTACTGGGGACTAATCATTATGATGAGTTATTACTGGGGACTAATCATTATGATGAGTTATTACTGGGGACTAATCATTATGATGAGTTATTACTGGGGACTAATCATTATGATGAGTTATTACTGGGGACTAATCATTATGATGAGTTATTACTGGGGACTAATCATTATGATGAGTTATTACTGGGGACTAATCATTATGATGAGTTATTACTGGGGACTAATCATTATGATGAGTTATTACTGGGGACTAATCATTATGATGAGTTATTACTGGGGACTAATCATTATGATGAGTTATTACTGGGGACTAATCATTATGATGAGTTATTACTGGGGACTAATCATTATGATGAGTTATTACTGGGGACTAATCATTATGATGAGTTATTACTGGGGACTAATCATTATGATGAGTTATTACTGGGGACTAATCATTATGATGAGTTATTACTGGGGACTAATCATTATGATGAGTTATTACTGGGGACTAATCATTATGATGAGTTATTACTGGGGACTAATCATTATGATGAGTTATTACTGGGGACTAATCATTATGATGAGTTATTACTGGGGACTAATCATTATGATGAGTTATTACTGGGGACTAATCATTATGATGAGTTATTACTGGGGACTAATCATTATGATGAGTTATTACTGGGGACTAATCATTATGATGAGTTATTACTGGGGACTAATCATTATGATGAGTTATTACTGGGGACTAATCATTATGATGAGTTATTACTGGGGACTAATCATTATGATGAGTTATTACTGGGGACTAATCATTATGATGAGTTATTACTGGGGACTAATCATTATGATGAGTTATTACTGGGGACTAATCATTGATGAGTTATTACTGGGGACTAATCATTATGATGAGTTATTACTGGGGACTAATCATTATGATGAGTTATTACTGGGGACTAATCATTATGATGAGTTATTACTGGGGACTAATCATTATGATGAGTTATTACTGGGGACTAATCATTATGATGAGTTATTACTGGGGACTAATCATTATGATGAGTTATTACTGGGGACTAATCATTATGATGAGTTATTACTGGGGACTAATCATTATGATGAGTTATTACTGGGGACTAATCATTATGATGAGTTATTACTGGGGACTAATCATTATGATGAGTTATTACTGGGGACTAATCATTATGATGAGTTATTACTGGGGACTAATCATTATGATGAGTTATTACTGGGGACTAATCATTATGATGAGTTATTACTGGGGACTAATCATTATGATGAGTTATTACTGGGGACTAATCATTATGATGAGTTATTACTGGGGACTAATCATTATGATGAGTTATTACTGGGGACTAATCATTATGATGAGTTATTACTGGGGACTAATCATTATGATGAGTTATTACTGGGGACTAATCATTATGATGAGTTATTACTGGGGACTAATCATTATGATGAGTTATTACTGGGGACTAATCATTATGATGAGTTATTACTGGGGACTAATCATTATGATGAGTTATTACTGGGGACTAATCATTATGATGAGTTATTACTGGGGACTAATCATTGATGAGTTATTACTGGGGACTAATCATTATGATGAGTTATTACTGGGGACTAATCATTATGATGAGTTATTACTGGGGACTAATCATGATGAGTTATTACTGGGGACTAATCATTATGATGAGTTATTACTGGGGACTAATCATTATGATGAGTTATTACTGGGGACTAATCATTATGATGAGTTATTACTGGGGACTAATCATTATGATGAGTTATTACTGGGGACTAATCATTATGATGAGTTATTACTGGGGACTAATCATTATGATGAGTTATTACTGGGGACTAATCATTATGATGAGTTATTACTGGGGACTAATCATTATGATGAGTTATTACTGGGGACTAATCATTATGATGAGTTATTACTGGGGACTAATCATTATGATGAGTTATTACTGGGGACTAATCATTATGATGAGTTATTACTGGGGACTAATCATTATGATGAGTTATTACTGGGGACTAATCATTATGATGAGTTATTACTGGGGACTAATCATTATGATGAGTTATTACTGGGGACTAATCATTATGATGAGTTATTACTGGGGACTAATCATTATGATGAGTTATTACTGGGGACTAATCATTATGATGAGTTATTACTGGGGACTAATCATTATGATGAGTTATTACTGGGGACTAATCATTATGATGAGTTATTACTGGGGACTAATCATTATGATGAGTTATTACTGGGGACTAATCATTATGATGAGTTATTACTGGGGACTAATCATTATGATGAGTTATTACTGGGGACTAATCATTATGATGAGTTATTACTGGGGACTAATCATTATGATGAGTTATTACTGGGGACTAATCATTATGATGAGTTATTACTGGGGACTAATCATTATGATGAGTTATTACTGGGGACTAATCATTATGATGAGTTATTACTGGGGACTAATCATTATGATGAGTTATTACTGGGGACTAATCATTATGATGAGTTATTACTGGGGACTAATCATTATGATGAGTTATTACTGGGGACTAATCATTATGATGAGTTATTACTGGGGACTAATCATTATGATGAGTTATTACTGGGGACTAATCATTATGATGAGTTATTACTGGGGACTAATCATTATGATGAGTTATTACTGGGGACTAATCATTATGATGAGTTATTACTGGGGACTAATCATTATGATGAGTTATTACTGGGGACTAATCATTATGATGAGTTATTACTGGGGACTAATCATTATGATGAGTTATTACTGGGGACTAATCATTATGATGAGTTATTACTGGGGACTAATCATTATGATGAGTTATTACTGGGGACTAATCATTATGATGAGTTATTACTGGGGACTAATCATTATGATGAGTTATTACTGGGGACTAATCATTATGATGAGTTATTACTGGGGACTAATCATTATGATGAGTTATTACTGGGGACTAATCATTATGATGAGTTATTACTGGGGACTAATCATTATGATGAGTTATTACTGGGGACTAATCATTATGATGAGTTATTACTGGGGACTAATCATTATGATGAGTTATTACTGGGGACTAATCATTATGATGAGTTATTACTGGGGACTAATCATTATGATGAGTTATTACTGGGGACTAATCATTATGATGAGTTATTACTGGGGACTAATCATTATGATGAGTTATTACTGGGGACTAATCATTATGATGAGTTATTACTGGGGACTAATCATTATGATGAGTTATTACTGGGGACTAATCATTATGATGAGTTATTACTGGGGACTAATCATTATGATGAGTTATTACTGGGGACTAATCATTATGATGAGTTATTACTGGGGACTAATCATTATGATGAGTTATTACTGGGGACTAATCATTATGATGAGTTATTACTGGGGACTAATCATTATGATGAGTTATTACTGGGGACTAATCATTATGATGAGTTATTACTGGGGACTAATCATTGATGAGTTATTACTGGGGACTAATCATTATGATGAGTTATTACTGGGGACTAATCATTATGATGAGTTATTACTGGGGACTAATCATTATGATGAGTTATTACTGGGGACTAATCATTATGATGAGTTATTACTGGGGACTAATCATTATGATGAGTTATTACTGGGGACTAATCATTATGATGAGTTATTACTGGGGACTAATCATTATGATGAGTTATTACTGGGGACTAATCATTATGATGAGTTATTACTGGGGACTAATCATTGATGAGTTATTACTGGGGACTAATCATTATGATGAGTTATTACTGGGGACTAATCATTATGATGAGTTATTACTGGGGACTAATCATTATGATGAGTTATTACTGGGGACTAATCATTATGATGAGTTATTACTGGGGACTAATCATTATGATGAGTTATTACTGGGGACTAATCATTATGATGAGTTATTACTGGGGACTAATCATTATGATGAGTTATTACTGGGGACTAATCATTATGATGAGTTATTACTGGGGACTAATCATTATGATGAGTTATTACTGGGGACTAATCATTATGATGAGTTATTACTGGGGACTAATCATTATGATGAGTTATTACTGGGGACTAATCATTATGATGAGTTATTACTGGGGACTAATCATTATGATGAGTTATTACTGGGGACTAATCATTATGATGAGTTATTACTGGGGACTAATCATTATGATGAGTTATTACTGGGGACTAATCATTATGATGAGTTATTACTGGGGACTAATCATTATGATGAGTTATTACTGGGGACTAATCATTATGATGAGTTATTACTGGGGACTAATCATTATGATGAGTTATTACTGGGGACTAATCATTATGATGAGTTATTACTGGGGACTAATCATTATGATGAGTTATTACTGGGGACTAATCATTATGATGAGTTATTACTGGGGACTAATCATGATGAGTTATTACTGGGGACTAATCATTATGATGAGTTATTACTGGGGACTAATCATTATGATGAGTTATTACTGGGGACTAATCATTATGATGAGTTATTACTGGGGACTAATCATTATGATGAGTTATTACTGGGGACTAATCATTATGATGAGTTATTACTGGGGACTAATCATTATGATGAGTTATTACTGGGGACTAATCATTATGATGAGTTATTACTGGGGACTAATCATTATGATGAGTTATTACTGGGGACTAATCATTATGATGAGTTATTACTGGGGACTAATCATTATGATGAGTTATTACTGGGGACTAATCATTATGATGAGTTATTACTGGGGACTAATCATTATGATGAGTTATTACTGGGGACTAATCATTATGATGAGTTATTACTGGGGACTAATCATTATGATGAGTTATTACTGGGGACTAATCATTATGATGAGTTATTACTGGGGACTAATCATTATGATGAGTTATTACTGGGGACTAATCATTATGATGAGTTATTACTGGGGACTAATCATTATGATGAGTTATTACTGGGGACTAATCATTATGATGAGTTATTACTGGGGACTAATCATTATGATGAGTTATTACTGGGGACTAATCATTATGATGAGTTATTACTGGGGACTAATCATTATGATGAGTTATTACTGGGGACTAATCATTATGATGAGTTATTACTGGGGACTAATCATTATGATGAGTTATTACTGGGGACTAATCATTATGATGAGTTATTACTGGGGACTAATCATTATGATGAGTTATTACTGGGGACTAATCATTATGATGAGTTATTACTGGGGACTAATCATTATGATGAGTTATTACTGGGGACTAATCATTATGATGAGTTATTACTGGGGACTAATCATTATGATGAGTTATTACTGGGGACTAATCATTATGATGAGTTATTACTGGGGACTAATCATTATGATGAGTTATTACTGGGGACTAATCATTATGATGAGTTATTACTGGGGACTAATCATTATGATGAGTTATTACTGGGGACTAATCATTATGATGAGTTATTACTGGGGACTAATCATTATGATGAGTTATTACTGGGGACTAATCATTATGATGAGTTATTACTGGGGACTAATCATTATGATGAGTTATTACTGGGGACTAATCATTATGATGAGTTATTACTGGGGACTAATCATTATGATGAGTTATTACTGGGGACTAATCATTATGATGAGTTATTACTGGGGACTAATCATTATGATGAGTTATTACTGGGGACTAATCATTATGATGAGTTATTACTGGGGACTAATCATTATGATGAGTTATTACTGGGGACTAATCATTATGATGAGTTATTACTGGGGACTAATCATTATGATGAGTTATTACTGGGGACTAATCATTATGATGAGTTATTACTGGGGACTAATCATTATGATGAGTTATTACTGGGGACTAATCATTATGATGAGTTATTACTGGGGACTAATCATTATGATGAGTTATTACTGGGGACTAATCATTATGATGAGTTATTACTGGGGACTAATCATTATGATGAGTTATTACTGGGGACTAATCATTATGATGAGTTATTACTGGGGACTAATCATTATGATGAGTTATTACTGGGGACTAATCATTATGATGAGTTATTACTGGGGACTAATCATTATGATGAGTTATTACTGGGGACTAATCATTATGATGAGTTATTACTGGGGACTAATCATTATGATGAGTTATTACTGGGGACTAATCATTATGATGAGTTATTACTGGGGACTAATCATTATGATGAGTTATTACTGGGGACTAATCATTATGATGAGTTATTACTGGGGACTAATCATTATGATGAGTTATTACTGGGGACTAATCATTATGATGAGTTATTACTGGGGACTAATCATTATGATGAGTTATTACTGGGGACTAATCATTATGATGAGTTATTACTGGGGACTAATCATTATGATGAGTTATTACTGGGGACTAATCATTATGATGAGTTATTACTGGGGACTAATCATTATGATGAGTTATTACTGGGGACTAATCATTGATGAGTTATTACTGGGGACTAATCATTATGATGAGTTATTACTGGGGACTAATCATTATGATGAGTTATTACTGGGGACTAATCATATGATGAGTTATTACTGGGGACTAATCATTATGATGAGTTATTACTGGGGACTAATCATTATGATGAGTTATTACTGGGGACTAATCATTATGATGAGTTATTACTGGGGACTAATCATTATGATGAGTTATTACTGGGGACTAATCATTATGATGAGTTATTACTGGGGACTAATCATTATGATGAGTTATTACTGGGGACTAATCATTATGATGAGTTATTACTGGGGACTAATCATTATGATGAGTTATTACTGGGGACTAATCATTATGATGAGTTATTACTGGGGACTAATCATTATGATGAGTTATTACTGGGGACTAATCATTATGATGAGTTATTACTGGGGACTAATCATTATGATGAGTTATTACTGGGGACTAATCATTATGATGAGTTATTACTGGGGACTAATCATTATGATGAGTTATTACTGGGGACTAATCATTATGATGAGTTATTACTGGGGACTAATCATTATGATGAGTTATTACTGGGGACTAATCATTATGATGAGTTATTACTGGGGACTAATCATTATGATGAGTTATTACTGGGGACTAATCATTATGATGAGTTATTACTGGGGACTAATCATTATGATGAGTTATTACTGGGGACTAATCATTATGATGAGTTATTACTGGGGACTAATCATTATGATGAGTTATTACTGGGGACTAATCATTATGATGAGTTATTACTGGGGACTAATCATTATGATGAGTTATTACTGGGGACTAATCTATGATGAGTTATTACTGGGGACTAATCATTATGATGAGTTATTACTGGGGACTAATCATTATGATGAGTTATTACTGGGGACTAATCATTATGATGAGTTATTACTGGGGACTAATCATTATGATGAGTTATTACTGGGGACTAATCATTATGATGAGTTATTACTGGGGACTAATCATTATGATGAGTTATTACTGGGGACTAATCATTATGATGAGTTATTACTGGGGACTAATCATTATGATGAGTTATTACTGGGGACTAATCATTATGATGAGTTATTACTGGGGACTAATCATTATGATGAGTTATTACTGGGGACTAATCATTATGATGAGTTATTACTGGGGACTAATCATTATGATGAGTTATTACTGGGGACTAATCATTATGATGAGTTATTACTGGGGACTAATCATTATGATGAGTTATTACTGGGGACTAATCATTATGATGAGTTATTACTGGGGACTAATCATTATGATGAGTTATTACTGGGGACTAATCATTATGATGAGTTATTACTGGGGACTAATCATTATGATGAGTTATTACTGGGGACTAATCATTATGATGAGTTATTACTGGGGACTAATCATTATGATGAGTTATTACTGGGGACTAATCATTATGATGAGTTATTACTGGGGACTAATCATTATGATGAGTTATTACTGGGGACTAATCATTATGATGAGTTATTACTGGGGACTAATCATTATGATGAGTTATTACTGGGGACTAATCATTATGATGAGTTATTACTGGGGACTAATCATTATGATGAGTTATTACTGGGGACTAATCATTATGATGAGTTATTACTGGGGACTAATCATTATGATGAGTTATTACTGGGGACTAATCATTATGATGAGTTATTACTGGGGACTAATCATTATGATGAGTTATTACTGGGGACTAATCATTATGATGAGTTATTACTGGGGACTAATCATTATGATGAGTTATTACTGGGGACTAATCATTATGATGAGTTATTACTGGGGACTAATCATTATGATGAGTTATTACTGGGGACTAATCATTATGATGAGTTATTACTGGGGACTAATCATTATGATGAGTTATTACTGGGGACTAATCATTATGATGAGTTATTACTGGGGACTAATCATTATGATGAGTTATTACTGGGGACTAATCATTATGATGAGTTATTACTGGGGACTAATCATTATGATGAGTTATTACTGGGGACTAATCATTATGATGAGTTATTACTGGGGACTAATCATTATGATGAGTTATTACTGGGGACTAATCATTATGATGAGTTATTACTGGGGACTAATCATTATGATGAGTTATTACTGGGGACTAATCATTATGATGAGTTATTACTGGGGACTAATCATTATGATGAGTTATTACTGGGGACTAATCATTATGATGAGTTATTACTGGGGACTAATCATTATGATGAGTTATTACTGGGGACTAATCATTATGATGAGTTATTACTGGGGACTAATCATTATGATGAGTTATTACTGGGGACTAATCATTATGATGAGTTATTACTGGGGACTAATCATTATGATGAGTTATTACTGGGGACTAATCATTATGATGAGTTATTACTGGGGACTAATCATTATGATGAGTTATTACTGGGGACTAATCATTATGATGAGTTATTACTGGGGACTAATCATTATGATGAGTTATTACTGGGGACTAATCATTATGATGAGTTATTACTGGGGACTAATCATTATGATGAGTTATTACTGGGGACTAATCATTATGATGAGTTATTACTGGGGACTAATCATTATGATGAGTTATTACTGGGGACTAATCATATGATGAGTTATTACTGGGGACTAATCATTATGATGAGTTATTACTGGGGACTAATCATTATGATGAGTTATTACTGGGGACTAATCTATGATGAGTTATTACTGGGGACTAATCATTATGATGAGTTATTACTGGGGACTAATCATTATGATGAGTTATTACTGGGGACTAATCATTATGATGAGTTATTACTGGGGACTAATCATTATGATGAGTTATTACTGGGGACTAATCATTATGATGAGTTATTACTGGGGACTAATCATTATGATGAGTTATTACTGGGGACTAATCATTATGATGAGTTATTACTGGGGACTAATCATTATGATGAGTTATTACTGGGGACTAATCATTATGATGAGTTATTACTGGGGACTAATCATTATGATGAGTTATTACTGGGGACTAATCATTATGATGAGTTATTACTGGGGACTAATCATTATGATGAGTTATTACTGGGGACTAATCATTATGATGAGTTATTACTGGGGACTAATCATTATGATGAGTTATTACTGGGGACTAATCATTATGATGAGTTATTACTGGGGACTAATCATTATGATGAGTTATTACTGGGGACTAATCATTATGATGAGTTATTACTGGGGACTAATCATTATGATGAGTTATTACTGGGGACTAATCATTATGATGAGTTATTACTGGGGACTAATCATTATGATGAGTTATTACTGGGGACTAATCATTATGATGAGTTATTACTGGGGACTAATCATTATGATGAGTTATTACTGGGGACTAATCATTATGATGAGTTATTACTGGGGACTAATCATTATGATGAGTTATTACTGGGGACTAATCATTATGATGAGTTATTACTGGGGACTAATCATTATGATGAGTTATTACTGGGGACTAATCATTATGATGAGTTATTACTGGGGACTAATCATTATGATGAGTTATTACTGGGGACTAATCATTATGATGAGTTATTACTGGGGACTAATCATTATGATGAGTTATTACTGGGGACTAATCATTATGATGAGTTATTACTGGGGACTAATCATTATGATGAGTTATTACTGGGGACTAATCATTATGATGAGTTATTACTGGGGACTAATCATTATGATGAGTTATTACTGGGGACTAATCATGATGAGTTATTACTGGGGACTAATCATTATGATGAGTTATTACTGGGGACTAATCATTATGATGAGTTATTACTGGGGACTAATCATGATGAGTTATTACTGGGGACTAATCATTATGATGAGTTATTACTGGGGACAGGACTAATCATTATGATGAGTTATTACTGGGGACTAATCATTATGATGAGTTATTACTGGGGACTAATCATTATGATGAGTTATTACTGGGGACTAATCATTATGATGAGTTATTACTGGGGACTAATCATTATGATGAGTTATTACTGGGGACTAATCATTATGATGAGTTATTACTGGGGACTAATCATTATGATGAGTTATTACTGGGGACTAATCATTATGATGAGTTATTACTGGGGACTAATCATTATGATGAGTTATTACTGGGGACTAATCATTATGATGAGTTATTACTGGGGACTAATCATTATGATGAGTTATTACTGGGGACTAATCATTATGATGAGTTATTACTGGGGACTAATCATTATGATGAGTTATTACTGGGGACTAATCATTATGATGAGTTATTACTGGGGACTAATCATTATGATGAGTTATTACTGGGGACTAATCATTATGATGAGTTATTACTGGGGACTAATCATTATGATGAGTTATTACTGGGGACTAATCATTATGATGAGTTATTACTGGGGACTAATCATTATGATGAGTTATTACTGGGGACTAATCATTATGATGAGTTATTACTGGGGACTAATCATTATGATGAGTTATTACTGGGGACTAATCATTATGATGAGTTATTACTGGGGACTAATCATTATGATGAGTTATTACTGGGGACTAATCATTATGATGAGTTATTACTGGGGACTAATCATTATGATGAGTTATTACTGGGGACTAATCATTATGATGAGTTATTACTGGGGACTAATCATTATGATGAGTTATTACTGGGGACTAATCATTATGATGAGTTATTACTGGGGACTAATCATTATGATGAGTTATTACTGGGGACTAATCATTATGATGAGTTATTACTGGGGACTAATCATTATGATGAGTTATTACTGGGGACTAATCATTATGATGAGTTATTACTGGGGACTAATCATTATGATGAGTTATTACTGGGGACTAATCATTATGATGAGTTATTACTGGGGACTAATCATTATGATGAGTTATTACTGGGGACTAATCATTATGATGAGTTATTACTGGGGACTAATCATTATGATGAGTTATTACTGGGGACTAATCATTATGATGAGTTATTACTGGGGACTAATCATTATGATGAGTTATTACTGGGGACTAATCATTATGATGAGTTATTACTGGGGACTAATCATTATGATGAGTTATTACTGGGGACTAATCATTATGATGAGTTATTACTGGGGACTAATCATTATGATGAGTTATTACTGGGGACTAATCATTATGATGAGTTATTACTGGGGACTAATCATTATGATGAGTTATTACTGGGGACTAATCATTATGATGAGTTATTACTGGGGACTAATCATTATGATGAGTTATTACTGGGGACTAATCATTATGATGAGTTATTACTGGGGACTAATCATTATGATGAGTTATTACTGGGGACTAATCATTATGATGAGTTATTACTGGGGACTAATCATTATGATGAGTTATTACTGGGGACTAATCATTATGATGAGTTATTACTGGGGACTAATCATTATGATGAGTTATTACTGGGGACTAATCATTATGATGAGTTATTACTGGGGACTAATCATTATGATGAGTTATTACTGGGGACTAATCATTATGATGAGTTATTACTGGGGACTAATCATTATGATGAGTTATTACTGGGGACTAATCATTATGATGAGTTATTACTGGGGACTAATCATTATGATGAGTTATTACTGGGGACTAATCATTATGATGAGTTATTACTGGGGACTAATCATTATGATGAGTTATTACTGGGGACTAATCATTATGATGAGTTATTACTGGGGACTAATCATTATGATGAGTTATTACTGGGGACTAATCATTATGATGAGTTATTACTGGGGACTAATCATTATGATGAGTTATTACTGGGGACTAATCATTATGATGAGTTATTACTGGGGACTAATCATTATGATGAGTTATTACTGGGGGACTAATCATTATGATGAGTTATTACTGGGGACTAATCATTATGATGAGTTATTACTGGGGACTAATCATTATGATGAGTTATTACTGGGGACTAATCATTATGATGAGTTATTACTGGGGACTAATCATTATGATGAGTTATTACTGGGGGACTAATCATTATGATGAGTTATTACTGGGGACTAATCATTATGATGAGTTATTACTGGGGACTAATCATTATGATGAGTTATTACTGGGGACTAATCATTATGATGAGTTATTACTGGGGACTAATCATTATGATGAGTTATTACTGGGGACTAATCATTATGATGAGTTATTACTGGGGACTAATCATTATGATGAGTTATTACTGGGGACTAATCATTATGATGAGTTATTACTGGGGACTAATCATTATGATGAGTTATTACTGGGGACTAATCATTATGATGAGT